>NC_143059.1:25117500-25269015 GCF_052426305.1 Pelodiscus sinensis | reverse complement strand
TATATGTTAAATGTAGGGCTTATTAAATAGTCATCCTTTTTTTCTTGACTATCCTTTATAGCAGTGGTCACCAATAATAGACCAGGATCTACCAGTAGATCTTGGCGCCTCGGACAGGTGATCCTGACTGATTTGGCTGGGAAGCTATCAAGTGCTGGCACTTCAGTTGCTCCTCCAGCCACTGTCATGCTGCTCCTGCTCTCTGCCTTGGAGCTGCGTCTTGGGAGCCTCCTGCTTGCTGTGCAGGGAGTGGGATGGGAGAAGAGGGAGGAACTGATGTCAGTGTGTCCTTCCCCCCTCCACTCCTGTATCCTGTCTCCACACAGACTGAAGGCATGGAGGGAGTTTGACAATGCAAATCTCTGTCACTTTCACACACTGTGTGTGTCTCTGTCATTCTCACAAACATACACTGTCCTTCCCTCTCATCTCCTGACCCAACACGTACATGGGGAGTTGTTACTACTTTTACTGCTTGCACAGTGGGTTATTTTTTAGTTTTTGACTAGTGTGTGCATTTCATAACTTGCATTTCTCTTATGCTTAAATTGAATTCTTTGAGAAGTGAGTTCTAAAATGTCTGACCTGTCATGTCTGGAGTGATTATCTCAATGGTAATTGTGCTCCTGGAAGTGGCTGGTATTTCCCTGCAGCCCCTAAGAGGGTCATAGCAGGGGATCTCAATATGCTGTGCTTGACTGCAGACACTGTTCCTGCAGCCTCCATTGATCAATAATGGAAGCTGTGGGATCAGGACTGTAGATGAGGAGAGTGCATGGAGCCACTACTATGCATGCCAGGTACTTGTGAGGGGCTAGGGCAGGAGTAAGCCTGCCTTAGCTCTACTACTGACTGGCCTACTGCTCCCACAGTTGGCAGGACTTGAACCTATCACTCTATGCTGCCTAGGGAATACACTATCCCCTAGGCCACTCCAGACCCCACTCTGCTGTTTTATTTTCAGAGGGTCTCTTATTCTGAGGGAGGATGGGGAAGGTCGGGTGGATGGAGTGAGCATGGGCGAGGCCTCAGAGAATGGGCAAAAAGGAGGTGGGACAAGGGTGTTGGAAATAAGCCAGGACACTCTGGATGCAGGTGAAAACAAGCGGAGGATTTATTATACATCAGCTGATGGAGTGACACGCAGGGGTTACCCTGGTGAACACTGGTTAATTAACACTATACAATAGGTTATATAGTCAGCAGGTGGACGGAGGAAAAATGATTTGATAGGTCTAGCAGCAAGACGAAATGAGCACATAAGCCAATAGAACTACTAAAGATTACATAATATCTCCGCCCATTGCAAAGTAACAGCTCGTTAATTAATATACAGGTGGTTATTGTTCAAATGCCAAAACATGTCAGCAAAACAGTAATAACATTTTAGTCTGCATAGAAGATGATGTTGCTATAGCAGGCGGGTATGGCCTTGAGTTGGTGCAGCGCTTGGTTCTCAGGCTTATTATCTAGGAGTGAAGCAAGACAGTTTAAGCAGATTTTATGAATGTTATCTTAAGCAAAATGTGTTACGTTACCAACTGAGACCCTGTCCGAGTGTTTTAGAACGTGGTTGCTATGGTGCCCAGGGTCGTTCCACTGTCTGCAGCTCTTATCCTGACTGTGGTGTTCCCAGGCCTTAATCCTGGAATGGAGTTATGCTGTTTAGAGGCCTACTAGCACACTTAGGGCTGCCTCAGTTTACCCTACAAAGGGTATTTGGGTTTGAGGTAGATCTTGGATTGCACTTGAATTCAAAAAGTGATCTCACACTTGAAAAGTTTGGAGACCATTGCTTTACTGCCACCCAACTAAATATGCCCTGGCTATTTGAAGAAGCCCACCACAAAATAAAAAAGCAGACAAATAAGGGGAAATGTGCTCAGACTTACCCATTAAAGATGAGCCAAGATCCACTGAAGTTAACAGAACTTTGCCAGTTGAGAGCAGTTGAGGATTTGGCTCTTAAATGTTAACCTTCCTACTTGCAGTGCATCCTTCAAGTTCATTGTATTCCTTCAGAGTATGAGTATATTCATATATTTCTTCACAAAACATGTCTTATTCAGTAATCTGTATTTTATTCACTGATTTTAATGAGAAATGAGCTCACCTTGGGTACAAAGAACTATGTAGAACAGTATGTTGAGGAGATGGGAGAGAGAGAAAGGGGGGTCCTCATTAGACCACAAGGGTTTGTTTTTTGATGGAGCCCATGTTAATTTGATACGTTGTAAAGGAGTATTCTTAAGAATCCCTTTACAATTCATCCTACCTTAAATATTGATTTTATACTAAAAAGCCCTTTTCTATGTATAATTTACAAGTCTGCTTTAAATAGTATGCTTGAATTGGTGCCTCAAGCAATCACCAGAGGTCAGTTTAATTAAATTACTATATTAGTACCATGATTACTACTGAATTGTCCTATCTAGACATATCAAGGTCCTCTACAATTATGTCGATCTTCTTTGGTCCATTATGAGTCCTCATGTAAGTGCACAATTCAATTAAGGGTCTTGTTTTTTAAGGTGGCTGATGTGAGTGATTGTTTGTGTAATCGACTTTGACAATATGGCTTTTCTCCCTCTGATTGCTAAATCAGTAGTTCTCAACCTTTCCAGAGTACTGTACCCATTGTAGGATGGATTCTTACATTTCAGTGTACAGTATGTAGAACAGGATGAACAAGTCATGGTTTATATGAAATTTTAGTTTGTACTGCTTTTGCTAGTGCTTTTTATGTAGCCTGTTGTGAAACTAGGCAAATATCTAGATGAGTTGATGTTTCCCTCTGAAGACGTCTAAGTACCACTGATGGGAATCACTAAGCTAGATTCCACAATGACTGGAAAGGTTTATAAGTCTGTTATGTATAAGCCACAGCATCTACGACATCTCCATTACATCAGACAGGAGCATCTCCCAGCTTTCCCAAGGCCTAACTGACAGCATGAATGAACAAAAGGCACCAGCCTATCTACCAGGTGGTAAGTTACAGTGAACACATCACTGCATGAGATGCATGCTTTACTGTCTTCCCCTTGAAACTGGAGTCCAGCACAAGGTGTCTATCCTAATATTCAAACCCTATCTTAGTTGGTCACTTCCCAGACTGCATTGCTACCCTATACAATAACTAGGCTTGGAAGAATTAGACTTTTAGTTGTAAATGTTGATTTCATCACACTTATACACAGATAAAAAAATGTTGATTGATAAACTTATAGATAGGCAAAGAAAGAAAAACGCTGCTTGAGAACTTAAGAGTATGATTTATAGATATTTATTTTGTACGTTTTGATGTGTGAAGTTCAGACATTGCGTTTGTGTATTAAAGTTTTCATGTTTTGAATTTCAGCATCATTTGCTATTATACAATTATCGTCTGACCCTACCTCCATTGTCTGACCCTACCACAATTTCCCACTACAGTGAAAATTTCAATAGATGAAAATTGGAAAAAATGATGAAAGAGAAACACTTGTATCTGTCAAATTATAAAAGATGAACATCAAATTTTGACAAGCCTAGCAAGAGGAGACAATGGCCCAGCAATGGCAGACAGTTTCTCAAAGAAGATATTTAGTCAGGTCATATCTAGACAGTTAATGGAAAAAGCTATAAATTGGGTTTCTGCATTTTGTATATTACTCCAAGCTCAAGGTTGTGTGAGCAAGTAAAGTGTTCCAAATCTTGCCCCTTCCTCCAACCTTGTTGAGAGCTATAAGTTCAGCATTCTTATATGTAAGAAGAGAAGTATTGGGTGAGATATCTGCACAGAAGGTAGAATTCTATTCCTCTAAAGAGATCGACTGGCCATTTAGCCAAAGAGCAGGAATACAACAGTCAAGGAAACTATTAGGCTGTAGTATCATCTGTAGAGTAAATCTGCAATCTAGGCAAATATTCTTCCCCCATTTGGCCTCCACATTACTGAATATCATGGCAGGAGGCAAGGGCATTAGATTTGTAATGTCTATGCCAGGTACGGTAGCAGAGTTTGTTTGCTTGCTATTTCAGTAATTTGGTGATACCATGACTGTTAAGGAACGTCTGAAAAATCCAGAGAGATGAGCTAAAAAGTAAAAGCAATTGGCTGCAACTGTATCTTGGGTAGAGGCTAGGTAGAACTTAATGTTTATATGGTCTAATAGCTACAAAGTCAGAAAACTCATAAAAAACTGAAATCACACACTCAGAAGTTATGGGGGAAAAAATCAAGCAGTTCCTCCACAATTATATCAAAGACAAGATAAATTAAATTATCTTAAACCCCAAATTTCTTTGTCACAAGCATTTAATATTACCATCTGCAACAATTAGGTTAAAGCCCTCTTGAAAGGAATATTTTCCATGCCCTCCTTCCCAATAAAAACTCTACCAACCTAGAGAATACTGGATACTCATGCTGATATTGAACAATGATTGAATTGTTTAAAAGCTTTTGGGAACATAATCCCAAATAACAATAGACTTATCTTCTTGGGCGCCTCCTGACTCATTTCTTTCCTTCATGCTGAATGAAGATTACAAAATGATACAAAGACGTGTGAGAAAAATATATCCTCAAGCTATCAGAAACAGTATCATGTCTCCCACTAAAAGTAAAGAATACAAACTGTTCATAACCTTTAGAGAAAGGAGAATACAGTACAATACAAAGCAACCTACCAAGGAATCAGAAATGTACAATACAAGATGGAAACACTATATAAAACCCCTCATCGCCAGTAAGAACTTGTCTTTTGGCAACATTTCTATCCCTTGTCATGCCACTAGAGTTATGGAAAGTGAAACATTGATTGATTTGCTGGCACATGTTTGGCCAAGCGGTATCAACTGTATTGTTACAAACCTGAAGGAATACTCAGTAATTCTATTTTGTATGAAGCTGGGATTTTGTTTTTAACAACTTTAACATCATAACGCATAAATGGAAGCAGATTTTACAGCCATGCCTTTTTGTATTTTATATTTGCAGATAGTGTTGTGCTGCAGCATGCTGTATATTTCAGGCACTGTGGATAAATTGCTAAAGACCAAATTCAATAAACTCTGTGTTTGCTTTCTTACTTGCGGAATCCCAAACAAGTGCTGAAAAATATATTCTGCTTTGCATGGTGTTCCACAGTGAAGGGAGTTTTTATTGAATTTGTCTTAGAGATAGCAAATGATTTTATAGCTACAGCAATGTAAAACACGAGGGCTTCTGATTTCTGCAGTCAACAATGGGTTCTTCATGTGTGGAATTATGTGCCTGTAATTCCTTTCATCATTTTTTTAAAGATTTTTCTGCCACTTACTGCTAAGACTATTACGTATGACAAATAATTGTCTCTGAAGTATCACAGAATCCAAGAACATTATTGGATTAGGGTGTTCCAGCATCATCATGCGATTAACTTTTACTGGTGTTAAATCAGGATTTACAAATAAATTGGCTTGTCCCAACATGCTTTCAGTATTAAAATGTTGGGAAACTGTATAAATATTGATGCTTTCATTATGAAAAATATCTTTTTGGCATTTGTTCACAATACATTTCAGGACTTTAGAATTTATACCACCAGAATTTTCCTTATGATACTCAAATGGGATGGATGTGTGAAAAATAACATGAGTTTAGAAATGTTGGCACATATTCCCTGAAATGGATATTTGTAAAGAGGATGTCAATTGGAAATATTTGGAAACCTATCAAATTAAATGCATTTTAAAAGGACATCTGTGTACAAGAAGCAATCAACTGTATTAGCATATTGGCACATTGTATAATGCTGCAAAGTTGCAGTTGTAGAACATTATGTTGTGCTAAGAATATATATCACTCAGCTGTATGATGGCACTGCCAGGCTTACTAGTTACTATAGAAAGAACTGATAACAAAATGATAAAAATATGAGCTCTATGTAAATCACGAGGCTGAGTGACAGTTATTATATATAAAAAAATGAACATTTTCCCCCCTCCCCCCACCAGAAACTGAAGGTCTAAGTATAGGATCTGTTACCAAATAGCGTTAGCAATACAAAAGCCCAGGTTTTTCTGGCAGAGACAATTAAATCAAGCCACAGCCCTGTCCATGTTCCCCAGTAGTATATGCTAGAAATTAATTCCATACATTTTTGAACAGTTGTGCAGTATTTAGCCTTACTAAATCATTACAGTAAATTATGCACAAATCCCTCCTGGCTCGTAACCTACTAGAATTTTACTTTCCTTAAAACACTTTGCAGATATTATTTATATTGCTATGTTTTAAATGAAACAGTGTTTATGAAACAGACGGGCTACTAGTGTTTCCATACTCCAGGAGGAAAAGAATATGTGCAATCTTGCTCACACATCTCAACCAATGTTCATCACTGATATTAAACAACAGCTCTTCAATTCTGGTCTTGGGCCTCTCTCCTGAGCAACAACGTCCAGTTGTGGCAAAATGCTGCAAATAGCAAGCAGGCCAATGAGAGGGGGTGGAGCAAGAATACAGGTGTAGGAAAAATAGATGATTTTAAGGACCTCTGCATCTGTCACTATTGCAAAATTACATCTGAGACCAAAAGACATTTTACTATGTTAGTCCATGCCAAAAAAGGTGGGAGGATTCATTCCAGTTTCCATTAAAAAGCATCCAGTTTATCAGTGATTTTTAATGACTGATCTCTGGACCAGCACTGGTCCCTGAGAGCTCCTTGACACAGTTTAGAAAACAGCAAGTCAGTCCCCAGTATCATAAAAGTTGAAAAAAAAACCCCACCCACTGCTCTATATCACAAAAGAAGAAAAAAAACCTTAGTTGGTGATATTGGAAACTCTTATGAAGTCAAATCACTGAGATCAAATATCTGAAGAGATTCAGAGAACAGTACATGTTTTTAGGACCTGGAAAGGAAATCTGCTGGAAGAAAATCACAAGGCAAAGAAAAATACATTGGTTGGTCTATGTGCTATCCTAGATGGACCAAAAGAACTATTAATTTAAAAAGAGTTTAGCAGAGGACCCAACAGAATGGGTTACTCCTTGCAAACTTCCAGTGACGGAGATAGCATTAAAGAACAGGAAACAATGAGGCTAAATCCTCAATCATGGTAAACTAGCAGAGTTTCTTGGACTTTAATGGTAGCTATGCTATTGGCACCAGCTAAAAATGTGGCCCTGAGAATTGAAACAATTTGAGCAATGGCAGCTTGTTCTGTACCTGTTCTGTGATTGAAGAAATGACGTCCCTTTCCCAGGCCAAGAACCCAGCACATTTTGGAAGGAATGAACTGAATTTACATTTAAGAAAACAAACTCATTTGCACCCAACAAGGAAATCATGAACAGACATTTTAGCAAAGCATTAAAGAGTCAGAGGTGATTTTGCAGTATCCTACCAGGGCCATTGCTGTTCCCTGTGGTACCTATTCTGCCTTCACAGAGCCGTAGAAATGTATGATTGACAAGGATCAATCAAAATATATTACATTGTCTCAGGACAGAGGAATGTAAACCTAGACCACTCCTGAAAGGTGTTTGTCTAACCTTTCCTTTAAAATCTCCTATGATGAGTATCCAGAACCTTCCTTGGAAGTTTATTCCAGTGCTTAATTTACAGTAAGTTATGGCTAGATACTAGAAAACATTTCAGACTCAAATCTGAAGAATAAGCCCTTTATTTCTTGCCTGACTCCATGGATAACAGCTGATCTCAGTATATCATAATAGCCCTTAACATATCTGAAGACTTATCAAGTTCCTCCCTCCATATTCTTTTGTCTAAGATTAAACACACCCTTTCTTCATAGGCTTTCTAAACGTTTCATCATTTTTGTTGCTCTGGTCTGGACTCCTCAATCTGACATATCTTTGCTCCAGTGTGTTGCCCAGAAATCAAGCATCTGGAAGCTCATAATAGGACCAATTAAAAGGAAAACTGGGAAGCAGCACACATATAACTCTTCATCCATACACAGATTAAGCCTATGCACTAGTTTTGGTTCAGTTATTTGCAGCAAATGTCAGCTGCAAGTTTAGCCACTTTATCTATTTGCAAGTCACTCAGAAATCAATCATCATATCTGAAAAGGTCTTTATTTGTAAATATTCTCTGGTTCTGCTCCCTGATAAAATGTTTTAAATGGGGTGAGTGATAAATAAAAAATGACAGATAATCTAGTTCCAAAGATATCTATCCAAAGATAGATACATGGACCCATGTAAGCATGTCCTAAACATCTGTGTTAAAACAAGCCATTCACAAACATTATAAACTAGCCAATTAGCCCATCATAAGACGGGATTTTCAGGTCTCTCCTCCACATTGGTCTTCTCTCCTGAGCCTCTGGTCTCTCGCTCCGTCTCTCTCTCTCCTCCTCCTACTGCCTCACTCTCTCTCTCTCTCAGCTCTCCCCCGCCTTCTGCCTCTCTCTCCGTCTCTCTCTTTCTCTTCTCTCCTTCCTGCCACTCTCTGTCTCTCTGCTCTCCTCTGTCTCTGTCGGGGATGTATGCTCATCCAGACCCTGCCCCCTGGGCGTGTACGTCATCACCCCACTCCCCTTCGCCTCTCGCAGTGGCACTCGGCTAACTTCTGCGCCGCTCAGCTGGGCCACCATGTGCAAACGGCCTCTCTCTCTCTCTTCTCCTCCTACTGCTTTGCCCTCTCTCTCTCTCAGCTCTCGCCCGCCTCTTGCCTCTCTCTCTCTCCTTCTCTCTCTCTTTCTCTTCTCCCCCTCCCGCCTCTCACTCTGTGTTTCTCTTCTCCTCCTGCTGCATCTCTCTCACTCTCTCTCTCGCTGTGCTCTGCCTCCGCCGTTCTCCTGTTTGTCTCCTCCGCGTCCACTCCGTTTTCCTCCTTTTGAATCCAGCACCCTTTCCTGACATCAGAGATGCACACTCGTTGAGGCCCCGCCCACTAGCTATTACCTCTGGGTGGCGTTGTTGCCTCCCACCGTGGCGCTCGGCTGACTTATGTGCCTCCTGGCGGGAGGCAACAGTACTGCCCAAAGGGAACAGCCAGCATTTCAGCGTTACAGAGTCACAGACATTGGGCTACTATATATATGATGGTGAACAAAGGGACATGAATGTGGGTGAGTTGAACAGTGGTCCAAAATGAACATATGCTTGCAAACACTTTTACACAGTGTTACCATGTATGCACGGACTATGAAGGCTTCTTCAGACAGAAGGAGGACGCAGGGAGTGATTTTTTCCTATATCTTGGAGAGTACATAGTCTCCCAAGCAGAAAAGCTAGCATTTCACAGCCAGATATTTTCTAAAGTGAATGTTATGGGCTTAGTGAGACTAGTCAAACTGGTAGACTCTGTGTACCGATCCTTTCCAATTTTTATCCCCATTAGCATTATTCCTGACATGGACACATTCAGCTAAAAGTGAGAGTAATGTCAATGAGACTGAAATGAGATTTCAGGACTTGAAATCAGACCTCTCCCACCCTGGGTAAGCACCCAGACCACCAGAGCTGTACACTATTTTGGGACAAGGAACTCTAAATCTCTCCTGTTGAAATTGTTCCACTGAATCAGGCAGAGAGAAGATATGAAATCACATAGCTGATCTCCAAGGTGAACGTCTTAATCACCAGACCAAAGTGTATTCTCACTCTCTCACTGTCAGGCATAGTGAACATTTAAGTAGTTGTACAAATGGAGCAGCATCAACAGGAAAGAGTGAAAATGGACATTGGGACACTCACCTTGGAGGACGGAGATCTGAAGTCAAATTCCTGCTGGAGAGTGAGAATTCAAACCTGAATCTCCCACACTGCACACAAGTATCCTAGGAACTGGACTCAACATTTTAGGGGGTGGAGGCAAGGACACAAACACATATGGTTTTCTGAAGCTGACTGCACATTTACAATTCAATGACAAGTTCTAGCACAGTGGTTCCCAACCTGTGGTCTGTGGACCCCTGGTGGTCCATGATGGTACTGCAGTCTATTAATATTTCATGCAGGCTCTCCCTCAGGAAGAGAAAAAAAGGAAACGAAAAGTAAGGATTGGGCCCACTAGTCATAAACTGTTCCAAAGAAAGCATCAGGAGTAGGAACACAGTAATTGCTTTCAGGGACGGAAGGGTTCTATGTGCTTTGCACATGTTGCTACCTTGATCGAGCTCCACCTTGATGGCCACTCACCAGTCAGTTGTGTTTGCATCTACAGTGATGGACTCATGTAGTTTGAGCTGTCCTACATATAGGTAGCTCCCATTGAGTGTCTCAAGCTTCCAGCTTCTTCAGAACACTTCCTGGGTGCAGACTCTCTACCTGATAACCCTCCTTGAAAATGGAATCCTATGGCTCAATTGTCCTAGCCCCTAGTATCAGCGCTGATATGCCCTCCACTCCAAGTTTCCAAGTAACTTAAGCATCTTAGTTTTTAAATTGCTTAAGTTCCAAGTAACTTAAGTATCTTGGTTTATAAATTGCCCCTTTCAGAACAAACAATAGTTGAAACACAGATATACACATTTCAGAAAGATTTCTAAAATAATCACTTAAAGTCAGAAGTAACAGCAATATATGAACAAACGCAAAGTAAGAAAGGCCAATACACATTTTTTCTGCCTCTATGTCCTCACCACTCTTGAGCATTCTTTAGAATGTAGTCATCATTCTTAAACAAGTCCAAGACATCACCTCTCATGCTTTTCCTCCAGCATAGCTTCCTGTTCTGGTTCTAGTCTCATCTTCAGCTAACCAGTGAGAAATCTTTTCTTTTATAGTTTTCCTAATGAGCCTCAAATCCCCATTAAGTGACCAAAAGCCTTTGTCGGATGGTCTGCTGCTTGCTCACTGCCCCCTGGGAGTCCAGACTTGGAAGACTGGTTTGTCCTGGTCCATGGATGGTTCTTTCTCCAAGTTTACTTCCCCTAGAATGAATAATCATCCAATTAAATGCTGCCACTGTCAGCTCTCTGCTAGGTTCAAGAATTTCTCAGCACCTTATGTAGTCTTCCATTCTATGTTGAGACTACAGAAAAGGGTGACAACACCAGTCACACTCCCAATAGTACTCAGAAAACAAGGTGAAGGTAATAGTGTGAGCTAGGACAGAGTAATATCAGACAGAATTGTGAAGGGCACCTAGATGGGTTTCCCCAAACCATCACAGCCTATAACTTGCAACCTTGTACTTAGAACATAAGAACTTAAGAATGGTCATACTGGATCAGACCAAAGGTCCATCTAGCCCAGTAGCCTGTCTGCCGACAGTGGCCAACACCAAGTGCCCCAGAGGGGGTAGACCGAAGAAAATGATCAAGCGATTTGTCTCCTGCCATCCCTCTCCAGCTTCTGACAAACAGAGGCCAGGAACACCATTTCTATCCCCTGGCTAATAGCCTTTTATGGACCTAACCTCCATGAAATTATCTAGCGTCTTTTTAAACTCTGTTATAGTCCTAGCCTTCACAGCCTCCTCTGGCAAGGAGTTCTGCAGGTTGACTACACACTGTGTGAAGAAGAACTTTCTTTTATTAGTTTTAAACCAGCTACCCATTCATTTCATTTGGTGTCCTCTAGTTCTTCTGTTATGGGAACTAATAAATAACTTTTCTTTATTCACCCTCTCCACATCACTCATAATTTTATGCACCTCAATCATACCCCCCCTTAGTCTCCTCTTTTCTAAACTGAAAAGTCCCAGTCGCTTTAAACTCTCTTCATATGGGACCTGTTCCAAACCCCTAATCATTTTAATTGCCCTTTTCTGAACCCTTTCTAAGGCCAAAATATCTTTTTTGAGGTGAGGAGACCACATCTGTACACAGTATTCAAGATGTGGGCGTACCATAGTTTTATACAGGGGCAGTAAGATGTTCTGGGTCTTTCTATCCCTTTCCTAATATCCCTTTCTAAGATGTTCTGGGTCTTTTCTATCCCTTTCCTAATAATTCCTAGCATCCTATTTGCCTTTTTGACCGCCGCTGCACACTGCGTGGAAGTTTTCAGAGAACTGTCCACGATAACTCCAAGATCTCTTTCCTGATTTGTCGTAGCCAAATTAGCCCCCATCATACTGTACGTATAGTTGGGGTTATTTTTCCCGATGTGCATTACTTTACACTTATCCACATTAAATTTCATTTGCCATTTTGTTGCCCAATCACTCAGTTTGGTGAGATCTTCTTGGAGTCCCTCACAGTCTGCTTATGTCTTGACTATCCTAAACAGTTTGGTATCATCTGCAAACTTTACTACCTCACTGCTTACCCCTTTCTCCAGATCATTTATGAATAAGTTGAAAAGGATTGGTCCCAGGACTGACCCTTGGGGTACACCACTAGTTACCCCTCTCCAATCTGAAAATTTACCATTTATTCCTACCCTTTGTTTCCTGTCTTTTAGCCAGTTCTCAATCCAAGAAAGGACCTTCCCTCTTATCCCATGGCCATGTAATTTACACAAGAGCCTTTGGTGAGGGACCTTGTCAAAGGCTTTCTGAAAATCCAAGTATATTATATCTACTGGATCCCCCTTGTCCGCATGTTTGTTAACCCCTTCAAAGAACTCTAATAGATTAGTATGACAGGATTTCCCTTTACAGAAACCATGTTGACTTTTGTCCAACAAATTATGTTCTTCTACATGATTCACAATTTTATTCTTTACTATTGTTTTGACTAATTTGCCCGGTACTGAAGTTAGACTTACCGGTCTGTAATTGCCAGGATCACCTCTAGAGCCCTTTTTAAATATTGGTGTCACGCTGGCTACCTTCCAGTCATTAGGTACGGAAGCCGATTTAAAGGATAGGTTACAAACCACAGATAATAGCTCAGCAATTTCCCATTTAAGTTCTTTTAGAACCCTTGGATGAATGCCATCCGGTCCCGGAGATTTGTTAACATTAAGTTTTTCTATTTGTTCCAAAACCTCCTCTAATGACACTTCAATCTGGGAAAGTTCCTCAGATTCATCACCCACAAAGTACGGTGCAGTTTCAGGAATCTCCCCAACATCCTCAGCCGTGAAGACTGAAGCAAAGAAATCATTTAGTTTCTCCGCAATCGTCCTTGATTGCTCCTTTTATAGCTCGATCATCTAGGGGACCCACAGGCTTTTTAGCAGGCTTCCTGCTTCTAACGTACTTAAAAAACATTTTGTTATTTCTTTTTGAGTTTTTGGCTAGCTGTTCCTCAAAATCTTTTTTTGCTTTTCTTATTACATGTTTACACTTGATTTGACAGTGTTTATGTTCCTTTCTATTTATCTCACTAGGATTGGACTTCCACTTCTTAAAAGATACCTTTTTGTCCCTCACTGCTTCTTTTACATGGTGGTTAAGCCACGGTGACTCTTTTTTAGGTCTCTTGCTATGTTTTTTAATTTGGGGTATACATTTAAGTTGGGCCTCTATTATGGTGTCTTTAAAAAGTTTCTATGCAACTTTCAGGGATTTGGCTCTAGTCACTGTGCCTTTTAATTTCTGTTTAACAAACCTCCTCATTTTTGTGTAATTCCCCTTTTTGAAATTAAATGCCAGGGTGCTGGACTGCTGAGGTGTTCTTCCCACCACAGGAATGTTGAATATTATTATAATATGGTCACTATTCCCAAGCGGTCCTGTAACGGTTATATCCTGAACCTGATCCTGCACTCCACTCAGGACTAAATCGAGAATTGCCTCTCCCCTTGTGGGTTCCTGCACTAGCTGCTCCAAAAAGCAGTCATTTAAGCCATTGAGAAATTTTATCTCCGCTTCTCTTCCTGAGGTGACATGTATCCAGTCAATATGGGGGTAATTAAAATCCCCCATTATTATAGAGTTCTCTATTTTGGTAGCCTCTCTAATCTCCCTCAGCATTTCTATGTCAGTATCGCTGTCCTGGTCAGGTGGTCGGTAATATATCCCTACTGCTAATTTCTTATTATTGGAGCATGGAATTTCTATCCATAGCGATTCTATGGAACATGTTGATTCACTTAATATTTTTATTTCATTTGATTCTACATTATCTTTCACATACAGTGCCACTCTGCCACCCACCCGGCCTGCTCTATCCTTTCTATATATTTTATATCCCGGTATGATTGTGTCCCACAGATTTTCCTCATTCCACCAGGTTTCAGTGATGCCTATTATGTCTATCTCCTCATTTAATACGAGGTACTCTAGTTCACCCATCTTATTAGTCAGACTCCTAGCATTTGTGTACAAGCACTTTAAAAATTTGCCACTGGTTATTTGTCTGCCCTTCCCTGATGCATTGGATTCCTTTCTATGCGGTTGTTTGTCAGCTCTGGCCAATGGTTTGCCCTCTCCCCTCCTCTCTTTCTGACTACAGCTTAGAGAATCTCTATCAACGGATTCTCCTCTAAGAGAAGTCTCTCTCCGATTTACGTGCATCTCCGCACCAATCGGCTTTCCCCCATCTCTTAGTTTAAAAACTGCTCTACGGCCTTATTAATGTTTAGTGCCAGCAGTCTGGTTCCACCCTGGTTTAGGTGGAGCCCATCCTTCCTGTATAGGCTCCCCCTCTCCCAAAAGTGTCTCCAGTTCCTAATAAATCTAAACCCCTCTTCCCTACACCATCGTCTCATCCACGCATTGAGACTCTGAAGCTCTGCCTGCCTATCTGGCCCTGCGCGTGGAACTGGAAGCATTTCCGAGAACGCCACCACAGAGGTCCTGGATTTCAGTCTCTTTCCTAGCAGCCTAAATTTGGCCTCCAGGACATCTCTCCTACCCTTCCCTATGTCATTGGTACCTACATGTACCACGACCACCGGCTCCTCCCCAGCACTACACATAAGTCTATCTAGATGCCTCAAGAGAGCCGCAACCTTCGCACCAGGCAGGCAAGTGACCATACGGTTCTCCCGGTCATCACAAACCCAACTATCTATGTTTCTAATGATCGAATCACCCACTACTAACACCTGCCTCTTCCTAGCTGGCATTCCCTCCCTATCAGAGGTATCCTCAGTGCAAGAGGATACCTCAACATCCTCTGGGAGGAGGGTCCCAACTACGGGATGGTTTCCCTCTGCTCCCATTAAATGCTCTGTTCCCTTGAGATTTTCATCCTCCTTAAGAACACTGGGGCTCTCAGACTGGAGGTGGGACAGTACTACAGTGTCCCGGAAAGTCTCATCAACATAGCTCTCTAGCTCCCTTAACTCCTCTAGTTCAGCCACCCTGTCCTCCAAAGCCCGAACTCGGTCTCTGAGGGTCAGGAGCTCCTTGCAACAGGTGCACACATACGCAACCCGCCCACAGGGCAGGTAATCATACATGTTACACTCGATGCAATAAACAGGATAGCCCCCACTCTGCTGCTGGGCTTCTGTCTCCATGTTTGTAATGAATAAGTTTGAGTACAAACTGGGATTCTTTTTAAACTTCTGGAGTATAGATTATTCTAAGAGTTAGGTTTTAAAGAAGGACACAAGTCACTCGTGCCCTCTAAACTCCCTCTCCAAACTCTCCTGTTACCTGTTCCTGGTCGCGCTCTCCCTGGTCGCTGAGTCACAGGCTTATATAGCTCTGGTAGCCCCTCCCCCTGACTGAGGCTCAGCCAATTAACAGAGGCTTCTAGATTTCAAACCTTTTAGAAGCTCCTTCAAACAAACAAAACAAACAAACAAACCAAACAGACAAACACAAGCTCAGCACACTGCAAATAAGTCCCCCACACACAAACACACACTCCAGACAGCCACTTACCACAAGGGTCCCGTTTTTACTCCTCTTTTACCTGGAGAACTCCCTCTCCAAACTCTCCTGTTACCTGTTCCTGGTCGCGCTCCAAGTCTTGACTATCTTAAACAGTTTAGTATCCTCTTCAACTTTGCCACCTCACTGCTTATCCCCTTCTACAAATCATTTATGAATAAATTGAACAGGACTGGTCCAAGGACTGACCCTTGGGGGAAACCACTAGTTACCCCTCTAAAAATTTACCATTTATTCCTACCCTTTGTTTCCTGTCTTTTAACCAGTTCTCAATCCATGAAAGGGCCTTCCCTCTTATCCCATGACAATGTAATTTACACAAGAGCCTTTGGTGAGGGACCTTGTCAAAGGCTTTCTGAAAATCTAAGTATACTATATCTACTGGATCCCCCTTGTCCACATGTTTGTTAACCCCTTCAAAGAACTCTAAGGGTATGTCTACACTACAAAGTTAATTCGAACTAACGGACGTTAGTTCGAATTAACTTTGATAGGCGCTACACTAGCGCTCCGCTAGTTCGAACTTAATTCGAACTAGAGGAGCGCTTAGTTCTAACTAGGTAAACCTCATTCTACGAGGACTAAGCCTAGTTCGAACTTACTAGTTCGAATTAAGGGGTGTGTAGCCCCTTAATTCAAACTAGTGGGAGGCTAGCCCTCCCCAGCTATCCCTGGTGGCCACTCTGGCCAACAACAGGGAAACTCGTCTGACCCCCTCCCGGCCCCGGACCCCTTAAAGGGGCACAGGCAGGCTACGATGCCCGTGCCAGGTGCAAGCCTGCCAGCACTCAGCTAGAAGACCCTGCACCTGGCACGGCTCGAAACAGCCACCCGATCCCCCCAGCCCTCCCCCTCTTCCCGGGACCAGGCTGGTGGCTCCCGGGAGCTTGCCCTGGACCGCAAGAGGTGGGCAGCTTCCTGGGCTAGTGCGGACATCGTGGACCTCGTCCACGATCTCCGCACTAGGCAAAGGAAAGTGGCCGTCTAGGGCAGGAGAGCTGCCAGCCTGGCCACCCAGGAACAGGTGTGCATGAAAATCAAGGGGGTCCACTGAGACCCCCGACCCTGAGCCCTGAGCTTACAATGGCCGTCCTGGGTCAGACCAAAGGTCCATCTAGCCCAGTAGCCTGTCTGCCGACAGCGGCCAACACTAGGGACCCTGGAGGGGATGGACCGAAGACAGTGACCAAGCCATTTGTCTCGTGCCATCCCTCTCCAGCCTTCCACAAACTTTGGGCAGGGACACCACTCCTACCCCCTGGCTAAGACTACTCCAGGGACCCAACCTCCATGACTTGATCTCACTTCCCTTTAAACTCTGTTCTAGTTGTAGCCTTCACAGCCTCCTGCAGCAAGGAGTTCCACAGGTTAACTATTTGCTTTGTGAACAACAACTTTCGCTTACTAGTTTGAAGCCTGCTACCCATTCCTTTCCTTTGGTGTCCTCTAGTCCTTCTTTATGGGAACTCATGAAGAACTTTTCTGAATGCACCCTCTCCACCCAACCCCTTTTAGAGACCTCTATCCTTTCCCCCTCCGTCTCCTCTTTTCTAAACTGAACAGTCCCAGTCTCTGTAAACTCTCTCCATCTGGGACCTGTTCCCAACCCCTGATCATGTTAGTTGCCCTCCCCTCTCCCAGCCTTTCTCTTCCCCTCTCCCACCTCCTTTTTCCAGTCTCCCCCAGTTTTGTTCAATAAAGACAGAGTCAATGTTGGAAGAAACATTATCTTTATTTTGTACATCAATAAGAAGGGGGGCTAGGGAAGGGTAAGTGGAAGGAGGTGAGGGAGGAATGGGGTACGAGCCCCCGATGGGGAGGACTGGGCTGGCTCTGCGGGCTTCTGGGGGTGGAAGCTCTCCTGCAGCCCCCCGATTGCCCCCTCTCCCCAGATGGCAGCCTGCGGCAAGTGCAGCCGGGCTGATGGCCGAGTGGTGTGATGTGCCCAGTGTGGGTACTCCAGGCACTCCAAGCCAGAACTTCTTTGCAAGCGGAGCACCCCTTAGAACTGTCTGTCCGGGGTGGGGGTCGGGACCCTTTAAGCGCAGCCCTCGGCTAGCCTGAGACAGCATCTCCACGCTCTAAGTCCTCCTCTGATGCCCTGCCGGCACTGCTTCCGGCCATCCTTAAGCCCTGTTCAGAGTCCACTCAATGTGGACTTGCTAGTTCGAATTAGCAAAATGCTAATTCGAACTAGTTTTTAGTTCTAGACGCGTTAGTTCAAATTAGCTTAGTTCGAATTAACGCTAAGTTAGTTCGAATTAGCGCTGTAGTGTAGACATACCCTGACATACTTCATGAGGAAGTGCTGGATCAAAGTAATGGAAAAAAACAACAACTTTCATTTCTGATCATTTGAATGATGTGGACTGTGAGGAAGTTAGTCTGTGTCCACTCCTTACCAAGAACACAAAACGCTGAAATCACTCTAAAGATGACTTGAAACCATTATAACAATCTAAGGAAGACTTGCAGATTCTTTTGGTCTAGTGGCTAACCAAACTGTTTGAATTCAAACAGCATCAGAATAAAAACAATGTATAACAATTGGATTGCAAATACACATGGGGCTCGTCTACACTGGCCCCTTTTCCGGAAGGGGCATGTAAATTTCATGAGTCGTAGTAGGGAAATGCGCGGGGGATTTAAATATCCCCCGCGGCATTTAAATAAAAATGTCCGCCGCTTTTTTCCGGCTTTTAAAAAAGCCGGAAAAGAGCATCTACACTGGCCCCGATCCTCCGGAAAAAGCGCCCTTTTTCCTACTTCAAAGTAGGAATAAGAGCCTCCGGAAAAGGGCGCTTTTTCCGGAGGATCGGGGCCAGTGTAGACGCTCTTTTCCGGCTTTTTTAAAAGCCGGAAAAAAGCGGCGGACATTTTTATTTAAATGCCGCGGGGGATATTTAAATCCCCCGCGCATTTCCCTACTGCGACTCATGAAATTTACATGCCCCTTCCAGAAAAGGGGCCAGTGTAGACGTAGCCATAGTGTCTCAAAACAGAGTTTCAAATGGGACGACCCATCTCCCCCACAGCACCTAGTTATGTTGCTCCAGTCCTGACACCTCTTGTTAGATTTTTGTTTTAACTTTTGTATAGAAGGAGACCTCCGTGCCATAAAGAGCACATATATAACTCCATTAATTACATTGTGCATGGTCTCATGGGAGTCATAATGTTGCATTTTATCATGCTAATGTTGTAGCATACAGAAAAGGGAAATTACCATATTTTATTGTTTTGTATAAATAATGCACAAGGACTTACTTTGTAATATAAGTCTCTATACTCCATAATGTGTTTTAAATCATTGCCACCATGCAAAAGTAGGTTGGAGATAAATGCTTAGCAACAGAGTTATTTCCAAGAGGCAGTCCAATCTAAACTTCTTGTTTTACTATTCCACTGTGCCATCTCTTAATTCAGATGGTTCCCAATTCTGGCCAGCAGTATTGGACTCTCTTTCATGCAATGGAATATTATTGTACTGCAAGATGAATTTAGAGGAAGAGCTATCAGACAAGCCAGATTTTAAAAGAGTAACTGAGTTCAAACAGATTTTCAACTGGAAATTTTATATAAAACAAGGCAATTTATTTAGCTACTCCAAATGGAATTAAATATCAAAACCCCATTGACTACTTCAGCTGCGCATAAAAGAGATGTTGTATAGAGAGTCAGAAATGTTTAATTAGATTGTTTAATGTGCACATGAATAACAGTCAGTAATCACATTTGGAAATGAAACGATAAAACTGCTTTGGAAAGAGAAAGGACAACTGGCAGTGGGAGCCTGCACATTTCTATTTATTTCCTACATTTGAGACTGCCGAGAGAAAAACCCTGATTCGGGTAGCATGGTTATTGGCATACAATAATGATCCATTTTTCTTTGAAATCTATGTCAAAACTGTCATGGACTTCAGGGTATAGAACTATTTCTTATTTTTGTGTACATCCTTCATACTGAACTCTCAATTAAAAAGGCTTGATTTCCCTCCAATACCAAGATACTATTTCTTAATATGTAAACACAGGTCAAAATTGTGGAGCTTCAGAAGAACAATAGTATAGCTATGGCGTGTGTGTGTGTTTAAATAAAGCTCACTGGCCAAATGGGTAAGATACTTCACAAAGAAAGGTAATCATAATCTAAGGAGTAAAAAGGAAATGTCAAGGACTTTATTGTAATCTGTTATGTTACAGACTAGATTCCTTACCTAAGTGGGGCTTCACTGTCTCTTATGCTGATGAGCAAGAACACCAAGTAAATCACTCTTGGCAACTGACAACCCCTCAGCATTGAATGGTAACATATGTGTAGAGCTTTACCAATGACACAAAAGTCATCATGCTGCAAGCTGGGGTTGTTAGTAACAGAAGTGTAAGGATTTATTGAGCTGGTGCTCACAGAATTCAGCTGATTGATTGGATAGTTAACTTTTTTCACTGGGGGGTGGCACTGCACTATGGCCTTCATGACAGCCCTTGTGAAGCTGTGTCACAACACAGATGACAACACATGTTATTGGTGAATGCCCACTGACTTGGTTCAGCACTGGTGTAGATCAGTGGTTCCCAACCTTTTTATGCCGGGGACCAGCCAAACCCAATCACAAACTTTTGGTGGAACAGCAATATTTTATTTGCATACTTGTATATTCATTATGCAAATATTGAACATGCAAATATGAAAATAAATTGTTGCCGGTCCACCAAAAACCCTGGAACCCCGGAGTCCTCCAGTACCAGCCCCTAACCTGCAGAGCACCCCCACTCCTCCACTACCCCCCCAATGCCAACCACTAACCCCAGAGTCCACTGCTCCCCAGTGTGAGCCCCCTGCCTCAGAGCCCTGCCCCATTGGAGCTCCTCAGTACTAGCTCTGCTCCCAGGGCCTCCCAGGGCCAGCCCCACCCCACTCATCTAGACCTGTGCTGCCTCCCAGCCTTTAACTGAATGCTGTGCTGCCCAGGTCATGGCTGCTCTAAGGCTGGCTTGCTGGGCTCTGCATGACCCTCCCGCTGTGCAGCAAAGTGCTCTTCTGTGCCCAGGAAGAGATCCCACCCCTGCCCAGTGCTTGTTGGCTGAGAGGCAGGGCAAGACAGGCCTCTCCCAACAGCCAAGGAAAGGTGGTGCCCCGAGGAAGAAGCTCAAAGTCTGCAGCCTTCAGTCTGCCACGGCAAAGGCGGTTTTCCAGGAGAGCCTACGATCCAGGCTAGAGGAACTGAGCTGCCTAGCAGACTCGCCTCCGGCTCCAGAAGTGCTGTGGGATCGTATCAAAACCATTGTTCTGCAAACATCTGAAGACATCCTCGGATTCTCCATGAAGAAGAACAGGGATTGGTTCAATGAGAACAACTTAGAAGTCCAAGAGCTGCTGTCAAAGAAGAGGTCAGCACACCAGGCCCACCTGGCCCAACCATCCTGCCGCACAAAAAAGCAGCCTTCCACCTGGAATGCAGCACTTTCCAGTGCAAGCTTCAAGAGATTCAGAACGAGTGGTGGACCAACCTCGCAGTAAGAACTCAGCTTTGCGCTGATACTGTCGACTACAGGGGATTCTACGAAGCTCTAAAAGCGGTATATGGCCCCTCGTACCAAATCCTGAGCCCCTTGCGGAGTGCAGACAGGAAAGAACTGCTCACCGAAAAGGACTTTATCTTGAACTGCTGGTCTGAGCACTTCTACACCCTCTTCAATGCTAGCCACTCAGTCCAAGAACCAGCGATTGACCGCATCCCACAACAACCAGTGAAAACTGAACTGGATGTGGCACCAACATTACAAGAGACGGAGGAAGCCATTGAACAGCTGAAGAGTGGTAAAGCTGCAGGAGTTGATGGCATCCCTCCTGAGGTATGGAAGAACGGAGGCCCAGCACTGTACACCAAACTCCATGAATTCTTTGTCTGCTGTTGGGAGCAGGGTAAACTCCCTCATGATCTCAAGGACGCAGTCATCATCACCCTGTACAAGAACAAAGGGGAGAAGTCAGACTGTTCCAATTATTGCGGCATAACACTTCTGTCCATCGCCGGCAAAATCCTCGCAAGAGTACTGCTGAATAGACTCGTACCCGCAATAGCAGAAGATCACCTTCCAGAGACACAGTGTGGCTTCAGAGCCAACCGGGGAACCACAGGCATGGTGTTTGTCCTGAGGCAGATTCAGGAGAAGTGTCGGGAGCAAAACAAAGCGCTGTACGTCACCTTTGTGGACCTGACAAAAGCGTTTGACACCGTGAGCAGGCAGGGATTTTGGAAAATCCTGGAAAAACTAGGCTGCCCACCGAAGTTCCTCACCATGATCATCCAGCTTCACAAAGACCAGCTTGGACAAGTCAGACATAGCAGCGACCTCTTGCAGCCTTTCCCTATTGCAAACAGCATGAAACAGGGCTGTGTTCTTGCTCCCACACTGTTCACCATTTTGTTCAGCATGATGCTCCAGCAGGTCACAGAGGACCTCGACGACGCTGATGGCATATACATCCGTTTTCGTCTCGATGGGAGCGTGTTCAACCTGAGGCGTTTGCAGGCCCACACAAAGACCATGGAGAAACTGATCAGGGAGCTGCTGTTTGCTGACGATGTCGCCCTCCTTGCTCACACAGAGGCATCTATGCAGCGAATTATGTCTTGTTTCGCAAAAACTGCTCAGATCTTCAGTCTTGAAGTCAGCCTGAAGAAGACTGAAGTTCTTCATCAGCCCGCACCCCACAAGGAGCACCATCCACCAAGCATCTTCATTGAACAAACAGAACTGAAAGTTGTCCACCATTTCAGCTACTTGGGGTGCGTGATCTCGTCTGACGCCAAGATCGACAAAGAAGTCGATAACAGGCTGGCCAAGGCAAGCAGTGCATTCGGCAGACTGTACAAATGTGTCTGGAACAACAGCAATCTCAAAAGAGACACGAAGGTCAGCGTCTACAAAGCTGTTGTGCTGACCACTCTCTTGTATGGCACTGATTCCTGGGTCACGTACCATCGTCACCTGAGTCTCCTCGAGCGTTTCCATCAGCGCTGCCTCCGCACAATCCTCAATATTCATTGGAGTGACTTCATCACCAACATTGAAGTCCTTGAGTTAGCGGAGGTCACCAGCATCGAGGCCATGGTCCTCAAGATACAGCTTCGCTGGGCAGGGCACATCACCAGGATGGAGAACCACCGCCTACCCAACATCGTGCTGTATGGGGAACTGTCCTCTGGCTACTGCGACATAGGGTCACCATGAAAGCGGTACAAAGACTCCCTGAAGAAGTCCCTCACTGCTTGTTGTATCGATCACCATCAGTGGGCAACACAAGCAGCTGATCGCAACTCCTGGCAGCACACAGTCCACCAGGCCACCTCCTTCTTCGAAGATACCCGCAGAGCCTGTATGGAGGACAAAAGGAGAAGGAAGAAGAACCGTGACCCCTCAGCACCTATCCCGGATCAGACCTATATTTGCAGCTGTTGTGGCAGGAGCTGCTTGTCCTGTATAGGCCTCGTCAGCCACCAGCGTGCCTGCAGAAGACATGGCTTTCCTTCCTAGATCTTCGTTCGCGAAGCCAAGCCATGAGTATGATGACATTACACTGGCAAGTTTCAGCTGTAAGGCAAGCAGGGAGCATGTTGTTTCTGAAACCTTATAGCTCCTGCCTCTAACATGCACATTTTCATATCAAAAGCCGTGAATGGGGTACATCCAGCCCACTTCATTATCCTCATTAGCACAGGTCCTACAATTGCCATATTCTATAGCTATACACACACACACACACACACACTTAGAATCTTGTTTCCTGTTATTTCCATTCCACTTAATCTCATGAAGTGGGTTTTATACCTGAAAGTCCATAATTCTATATATTTTGTTAGTTTCTAAGGGTATGTCTAGAATACAGGCTTTTGTCGACAAAGCCTCTGTCAAAAAAGAGCGTCTAGACTACAGCCAGTTCTGTCGACAAAGCAAGCCGCTTTTTCGACGAGAATCTAGATTCTCTCTTTTGAAAAAGCACAATGTGGATGCAATCCACACTCTGTCAAAAAAAAGGTGTTATTCCTCATAGAATGAGGTTTACTGCCGTTGACAAAACTGCTGCATTCTGTCGACTTACTGTCAACAGAACTCGGAGGTAGTGTAGACACAGGTATAGTTTTGTTGACAAAAGTCCACTTTCGTTGACAAA
Source organism: Pelodiscus sinensis (assembly GCF_052426305.1). Lineage (NCBI taxonomy): Eukaryota > Metazoa > Chordata > Testudines > Trionychidae > Pelodiscus > Pelodiscus sinensis. Next base: position 25,245,144 of record NC_143059.1, on the reverse strand, counting down.
ACCCTGTAGTCTAAACACACACATAGACGCCAGAGGACTGTTCATTGTTTTTAAAGTTACAGACTAACATGGCTGCCTCTCCGAAACTTGTGGTACTGTCCATGTTGGTTTTCTTGAGAAATGAATACCCAAGCATGTTATCCAGTAACAGCCTGTTTCATTTCTAATCATTGAGTTCCATTTAATAGCCTTGCCAATCCTTCTGCCTGCCTGCAAATATTTAGCCCTCTCTAACACCTGTCCACTAGAGTAAATAATAAATCATTTTAAGAACTAAAAGATAGCACATTTTCAAACACTGAAAGACAGTTACTTTGGAATAAGATAATACTACAATTATTACACAGATTTCGCTGTAGTAACCCACCTGTATATCTTTGCTTGATTGAATTGCTTATGGATTTGACATTGATGGTAGGAATAAATTACCTTTCCCCGCTACTTCCAATAATCATAAATCCACACTGCCATCTGTTCGTATTTCCATACAGTCCAGTAATCAGGTTATTAAAAAGATTATTATTAAATAGTGCCCGACAGATTATTGCTCATTAACTTTTCAAGGCTGAGTACATGAGATAGATAGCAAGCCCATGTGTGAAATATCGAGGGAGACTCCTGGAGAATGACAGTAATCACAAATCAATTAAGAAGAGAAAGTGCTAAGTGAGTCAGTTCTGGGATACCAATATTGTATTATCTTCAAGGAGGCTGACAGAATTGCCAGGCCCCTGTCAGCCGATGGTCAGGGCAGTGTGTGTGTGTATGTTTCCGAGAAAAGGTTTAACGTCCGTGTCTTTACTGCTAGGACCGGGTCCCGTCGCAGAGGGTGGCCAGCAGGCCAACAGACGCCCCGTTATGTAGGAAGAGTTTATTACGCCTTAGATTTTAGCTGCTAGAACACAGGGGTTCCTTCGCAGCGGGCAGCCTAGGGAAGGCTGAAAAGGTGACCCAACGGATCTTGTCACCTGGGAGTGACACAGATCCAAACGCCCAAGCTCTCCCTATGTCTGTCCCTTTATGACTGGCTGAAGTTCTTTTAAATTGTGCTTGGTTGTATTACAGCAACTGAAGGAGTCAGGTTAAAGCTTAAACAGTTACAGGTTTATTAAAGAAGCTTATAAATCATATGGTTACAATGGCTATTGCTCTATTTCTTAAATGCTAGCAAATATATATATAGGTCTTAAAAATGATTACAGGAAAAAGGTAAAGATAGAAAATAGAAATAATGGTACGAGGTGGGCATCCCCTCTGGAACCTTGGGAGGTCAAACACCAAACCCGACCAGCAGATAGGTGGTAGATTGATACACAAAGTAGGTGTGCCGCTGGACTCATCTTTATACCCCTGGAGGCCCGTATTCTCTTTCTTATCTTAAGATGCCAAATTTTACTGGTCTGTTTTGTGGCGCCAGTTCTTACAAACAAGTTTCAAGTTAATTTACACTTGTAAGAGAGGAAGATAGCTAAATTAGGAGTGCCGGATGTTCTTGTTGGGCGGGAGATTCCTCCCCCCGTGGACTGCTGTGTGTTCGTATCAATATGGGTTAAGTCAAGGACACTTTAGTGCAGCCTCTTAGTTTGACCACCCTCTTATCTCTGCTTACAGTTGTCCATGGTCACTGAGCCAGCATATCTGAACGTCCTGCTCCAAGGTTTTCAAAGATCATGCTGTTTTCTGCTCTTATGTGCCCTGCATGCTTTCAAGCAGACAAAGATGGATGTTAAAATGGGGGTTCACGTCTGGCTACAGCCCCTGAGCAAAGCTCCATGCTCCTGGAAAGAGCAGGGCCTCATGTGCATGGGGGAGAGCTAGCAGTAGCCCTCAGTGCCTTGCAGACTGCACTAACTCCCCTGACGGTAATATAAAGGGCCAGGAGCCTTGGGCCCTTTTGAATTGCTGGGCCCCAAGGCAGTTGCTCCTCATACCCTGATGGTGGTGAGACTGATTATCTTCCTGGAATGGGAAAGCTAGATAAAACATGTTTCAAGCACATATACATACTACCAATGTCGAAGTCAGACTGGTGTTTATGCACGTTGAATTAAGTTTTGAAAGCACATGCCTGAGACTGTCTGAGGCAATTATTATTTGTTTATTGCATACAGATTGAACCTCTCTAGTCCAGCACCCTTGGGTCCTGACTGGTGCCAAACCAGAGAATTTACTGAACTGTGGGAGGTCTATACTGTCTAGCAGCATTAAAAACACGTTGATTGCTTACTGGACTCTTAGAAGACATTTAGGGGTAAATTAGAGCTAATTTACCACACAGAACACTGAGACGCAGAACTCGTGGCTGTAAGCAAACTTTATGGGACCATGGAAAACTTGGCCACACCCATGATAAACTGACATCCATCTAACTAAAATTATGGTGGACAGTGGATGTTGCTAGATCAGAGAATGCTGGATTAGAGAGATTCAACCTATACTATTATTTTGTTCCTTCAGGAATGGCTCCTAAGGATAAAAGGTGGCAGATGGTGGCAGATGGTAAACTTTACAATCCCTATAGGGTTTCTTTGCAAAGTAGGATCATTTGGTGAATTTTCAGGGTGCGTCTACATTACACCCTGAGCTCAAAATAAATTATGCAATTTGAGCTATGCAAATTGCATAGCTTATTTTGAAATTTGGTGCTGTCTACACAGCACTAAATTTCAAACTAGTGCACTATTCTGAAACCTCCCTTCATCCTCATGGAATGAGGTTTACAGGGAAGTCAGAATAGTGGGCCTGTTATTTTGAAAACTATTGTTTAAAAGACACAGAATAGCTATTTCATGATACAGGACATACCCCGAAATAATACTGCTCTCTTGATGCACTCTGAGAGATTTTTGGTCCAATATTTCTCACCACATCATTCAGAAACATCATGCTGATCTTAAATGGTGCTTAAATAATATATAGCATTTAAATATTTTAGTTGAAGAATCTTCTATTCTTGATAGCATAAAAGCCACCAAAACAGTTGTTCTAGTTCAGCTTTAGACAGACTAATTTGGAAGAAAGAGAGTAAATATTGTAAGTGTAGGGTACAAGGCTAAAACTTATGACAATCATTAGTAGATAGACAAGGTCTGAATATAGTATGAATAAGGTTTCTTTTGTGAAAGGGAAGCTTTTTAAGTTTTGTAATAAAATATTTTTTATGGTAGAAATTCTTCTCATTCACACAACATTCTCACTCTCTGACACTCAAAGGATTAAGGTCATGACAGCTAATGAATTAATCAAGCTGTTTCTTCACTGACTGGGAAGAAAGGAAGACTGTTAATTTGATTTTATATATTTGGATGCATTCAGATACTTTGACAAAAAGCCCCACATTTTTGGAAGGGGAAAAGATAGAATATATCTTATATGAAGGCTTAGATTGCACTTTCTATACAAAAGTTTGTGAAGAACTGCAAGAGAAGCATATAGTGAAGCATGAGGGTCTGAGAGGAACTATTGAAGAAAGACATAGTGAAGTGCCACGGTCTGCTATCGCCACAGGACAGGATGGTTCAGAAAGCTTAGGGACAAAGGTTTTCTTCGGGGATATTTACTGCAGATCTGAAAAAGCAGAGCATGCGCTTCTACATAGTGCCTAGTGCAATGGCAACATGCAAGGGGGGACCTAAGTTCTGGTCATGCCCCTTTATAAATCCAGGAGCAAAAAAAGGAGTGCTTGTTACACAGAGGCTGTGTCTAGACTGCAGGCTTATTTTGGAAGACGTTTTTCTGGAAGATCTCTTCCAGAAAAACTTCTTCCGAAAGAGTGCATACACACTGGCCACGCGCAGCAAAAAAGCGGTCTGCCTTTTCGAAAGAGAGCATCCAGACTGATTGGATGCTCTCTCGCATAAAAGGTCATTTGGAACCAGTTCAGGCAGGGCTTTAGGTTACTAGTTGCTTCCGAGAGATAGTGCCAGAGCCTTGCAGAGGCATGTGCTTAAAGGGAGCCCCCTGGACAGTCATTTCTCTGCTTCTGCTGCGTGCTTGCCTACCTCTTTGAGGGACAGCAAAGCTCTTGCAGTGCTTGCTCTGGTTACCCAGCGTTTTTGGACACCACAGCTTTTCCTTTTGAGCCATGAAACCCGAGCTGCCCCTGGGTATGTGATGACCCCACATGATGATGCTGCAGTTTCTGCAGCACTTTGTGCCAGCTGCCTTCCTGGTTCCTCACTGAGTTCGACCCCGAGCTCATTCGGAGGACCCTCTCCTTGGGTGCGGGAGCAACAGCCTTGCCACCGCAACCCACAGTGGAGACGCGTTTCTGGAGGCTGGACTTCAGTTCCAATTGGTAGGACCAGCTGGTCACAGAGCAGGGGGACAACCAGCAGCGGCTCCAAAACTTCCGCATGCAGAAGGCCACCTTCTTGGAGCTTTGTGCTTTGCTCACCCCTGCCCTCCAATGATGTGACACCCACCTGTGGTGCACTATCCCCCTGGAGAAGCAGATCACCATCACCGTATAGAAGCTCGCCACCCCAGACAGCTACCGGTCAGTGGGCAACCAGTTCAGTGTGGGGAAGTCCAGCATTGGGGCGCTCCTCATGGAGGTAAGGCATTCTCAGGCTGCAGTCCCTGCATGGGGAGGAGAGTCCTGAAAAAGGGGGATTCTTGGGAAAGGGGGGTGGAGAGAGAGGGTGTGGGGGGTGGACTGGGGGTGGGGGAAAGCCCTGTCCCTGGGGATTGTGCCATCCCACCCTCACACAGCCCTGCTGATATGGGGGGTGGCCTCATACGGGGTGGCTCCTGGGGTGTTTGGGAGGAGAGGGGAATGGGATGAGGGCAGGCACCTTCCAAGGGCTCAGGCACGCCCTCTCTCATTCTCTCTTTTGTGTGTTTATTTGTTTCCTTCTGCAGGATGTGAGGGCCATCAATTCCATCCTGCTGCAGAGGGTCATCCACCTGGGAGACCTGGACCCAGTCGTGGCCAGATTTGCCACTCTGGGGTTGCTGAACTGCACTGGAGCTATAGGTGGGACACAGATCCCAATCCACGCACCTCAACATAAAGCGGCCCAATAAATCAACCACAAGGGCTACTTTTCTATGGTGCTGCAGGCCTTTGTCGACCACTGTGGACAGTTCATGGACATTTTTGTTGGGTGGTCGGACAGGGCACATGATGCCTGGATTTTTTGCAACCTGAGCCTCTACAGCAAGCTGGAGGTGGGCACATTCTTCCCTTGCTGTGACTATGTGGTTGGGGACATTCAGATACCATTGTGCATTGTGGGGACAAGGGGACTGATGCTATGGCTAATGACAACATATACCAGCCACCTGGACCCTAGCAGGGACCAATTTAATGCCAACCTGAACTGGGCCCGGATCCAGGTGGAGCACACCTCCTGATCTGTGTGGAGGAGCACATCATCCCCAAGGTGGTGTCAGCATGTTGTGTCCTCCACAGCTTTGTGGAGAGGAAGGGGGAGTCATTCCTCCAGGGGTGGGAGGCAGACGCCGGCAACGAGGGGAGACCCTTCGCACAGCTGAGGACAGCTGCCATCCTCCAAGCCTGTTAGGCAGGGGTGCACATCCAGGAGGCCCTGAGGGAGCGTTTCTCTCAAGCATCCCAGTAACTCTCCCCAGGACCTTCCCCTAGACGCATCTGGCTTCCTCCAATATCCCTATCCCACCTCAACCCTTCCCTTTGCCCTTTCCCTGACCTCTCAATAAAAATACCTATTTGGTTTTAAACAAAATGAATTTTGTATTTGTCTTGTAAAAAATGGGGAGGGGGAAGGGGGCTCATAACCTGGAGGAGGACAGAGGTTCAAAGTGGCGTTGGGCCCAGCTAGATGTGCCACCTCAGCTGCGGGGACATCGTCATACTTGGGGTTGGGTGGGTCCTGGGACCACAGGGAGGTGAAGCTGGAATGGGGTCAGGGTTGGCAGGGGGGCAAGGGGAGGAGGCATAGGCATCACTTGGGGAGGAAGCATGGGCATTGCTTGGGGGGGGGAAAGGGGAGGGAGAATGGGCATAGCAGGGGACTGGAGGGTGGTAGGCAGGAGGCAGGACAGCAGCCAGGTATGTGATCATGGTGAGCATAATTGCACACATGCTATTGACCCACTGCATGAGCTGGTCCTATATCTGGCTCCGCCATGCTGCGTCCTCCGGGATCTTTTGTGCCAGGATCTGCTGCATGTTGTACAAGATGCTGACATGCTGCCGCATCAGGTCTTCCTGGACCCTGGCACGCCTTTGGATCCCCCAGGCTCTGGTGGCTGGCTATGTTGGTGTGGCTCACCCCTCAATCCCGACTGGTCTGGCTGTGGAGAACACAGAGGGAGAGGTGATCAGTCATCCATGCAGACACTGTCCCTGAGGCCATGCCCTCCTCTGTGATCAATGACCAACAGTCCTTGGGCCAGAGGAGGATAATGTCCCGGGAGCAAGGCCATGAGTGGGCTGCATAGCAGGTCCTGCCTCACAGGGGCCCTGAGGTGCCCAGGAAACCATGCTGCCCTCTTCCCACTCCCACCCCCGGGCAAGCAGGCAAGAGAAATGTCTGGCCATAGTGGGATCCCCCCATGGGTGGCAGAGGAGTCGGGAGCAGCCTGGCCCTCCCTGGGGCCTGCACACACACCTGCGCCTGGCAGCACTGCCCACAGTAGTGGGTGCTGCCTCGCATCTGCAGGCATGCCCGTGTGCTGTTTTCGGCACTCCTCGGTATGTCTTGGGTCATGCCTGCGCCCTTGTGGCTAGCCTGCTTCTAGCCATGACAGCTAGTGGGAGGCCATCTCCCCTGGGGCCTGACATGTGTGTGGTCTCACCTGAGCCTGGGAGCAGGATTGCAGCCATGCTCAGGGGCTGCCTGCTGAGTCTGCGTGGCGCACAGTAATGCTGCACATGGTTGCATGTGCATGGACAGCAGTACGATGTCCAGCCCAAGCAGGCTGAGTGACGCTTGCACTCATCTCCCTCTGTGCCTGCCTGCCCCTCCCTGTGTGAATGACAAACTGAGAGCACTCACCTAAAGATCCATCCTCAGCATTAGACGAGGCCTGGGGGATGTCCACGCTCACAGGAACTGGCTCTAACGAGAGCGTGATGGCCACATCGTCCACCTCCTTCTCCTCCTCCTGCTGGCCCTGGTCCTCCTCCTCCTCCACCAAGACTTCCACCATTGAGGCTGGAGTCCATGAAAACTGGTGGTGAAATGGCTTCCCCATGGCCCAGGAGTTGGTGCAGCTCCTGATAAGAGGGGCAGGTGTGAGGTCCTGCCCCAGAGCACGAGTTGCACTTTCTGGCAGAGCTCCTTCACTTTACTCTGGACCTATTCCAACATCCGGAGTTGGTGTCCCCGCTCCGCCAGGGACTTGGTCATGTCCTCAAAGATAATCGGTGTTCTGCCACTTGAGACAGAAATCCTACAATGTCTCCTCCTCATCCCACAATTGAGGTGGGACAGGATGTCTGGTCAGGACCAGGAGTGTGCCTGTCTCTTGGGGTATATCTACATTACCACCCTAGTTCGAACTTGGGTGGTTAATGTAGTCAACCGGAGTTGCAAATGAAGCCCGGGATTTGAATTTCCCGGGCTTCATTTGCATGTTGCCGGGTGCTGCCATTTTTAAATGTCCGCTAGTTCGGACTCCGTGCCCCGTGGCTACACGCGGCATTAACTAGGTAATTCAGACTAGGCTTCCTATTCTGAACTACCGTTACTCCTCGTGGAATAGGAATAGGAAGCCTAATCCGAACTACCTAGTTCGTGCCGCGTGTAGCCGCCGGGCACGGAGTCCGAACTAGCAGACATTTAAAAATGGCAGCACCCGGCAACATGCAAATGAAGCCCAGGAAATTCAAATCCCGGGCTTCATTTGCAACTCCTGTTGACTACATTACCACCCTAGTTCGAACTAGGGTGGTAGTGTAGACATACCCTTGGTCCCCTGAGATGGGTCCTAGGACCCCATGGGCCAGGGCCAGGGAGGTGTTAGGGGGCTTGAGGCTGGGCCATAGGTGGCAATGCCTGTGGCAGGGAGAGCCATGCACTCAGGGTGCTGCTCTCTGGCTGGCTTCCTGCCACAAGGCTTGTCCCGGGTGCCTGCAGCTTTAAGAGGGGCCAGGAGACAGGAACTGCAGAGTTGTGATTACTTTGGATGGAGTGGCCATCGGAGCACCTGTTTTATTTCCTGGGAGCCTCTTCTTTAAAAAAAACCCTCTTCCTCATGCACACATGCCTTTTTCCAAAAGAGCTCTTTCAGAAAAGGGCTCCTTCCTCATAGGAAGAAGATTACCAATGCCAGAAAAACCCCTCTGTTCTTTTAATTTTCTTTTGAAAGAATGTGAATGCAGGTAACTGAAGTTTTTCCAAAAAAACTCTGTAGTATAAACATATCCAGAGAGAGAACTGCAGAGAGTAATGGGATCATATCCTGCCATGCCCCTCCTCACATATGATGAAACTTTGCAAAGGCAAAAATCAGAAGTCAGAGTTAAGGTTCTTTGTACCTTCTTGCTTCATCTCACCACACCTCACTGACCACAACTGTGCCTTAAGGAAAATCTTCCAATTGAAAAATGTTAAATTCTTTCATTAGTTGTCAGGATGCCAACATCTGTACTGTATTCCAAATAAAAATGAAATTGAAATCCAATACACATGACTTCCTGTGTCCCAGTGAGGGCTGGGCAAAAAACAATTCAGCTTTGTGAAAAGTGGTAAGGTTTTAGAATTTGTTTTTGTTCCAGAGTAAAACCAAAAAGAAGAGACTTTTTGAATTCTTCCCTGCCCCCCAAATAAGAACAAGACTGAAACCAACACACCATATAATAGCCATGCACCTGCTTTGGAAGAACTTGGTCTTCCACATACCATGCATGTACCTCACTCAACAGGCTCTTTTAGGGTGGGACTCTCCTCCTGAAATTATATTCTGGACCTAAGAAACCTTTTCATTAAACCAGATAACTGCACAACACACATTATTTCCTCAAAACAGGATTTTTTTGATGGAAAATGTTTCAGCAAGGCATTTTCATCCAGCTCCACTCACAGCATCCTTTCTGTAAACCCTTAAAATTGTAAGTGTACAGTGATCCACAAACACAAATGTGTGCTTGACTAGGTAAAATTATAGTCGTGTCCTGAATTTATTTTGGAAGTTTTCCCCATTAGCTTACTTATATGATGGTTTGACTATCAAATGACATATCTGATGATTTAAAAGAGTGCCCCAGTACCCCAGACTCTGTGGAGAGGAGGAGATCTTTATGTAGGACCTGAGCATTATTCCCATAGAAAACAAGTTGTTATAGAATGATTGCACTTGAGGTTGATAATCCCAAAATATTATTATAAAAATTTAGTTTTGGTTCTATCAAGAAAGATGAGTAATTATTTAAAAACCATTTCAGTCAATATTGACATTTCCAATCCAAGTGCACGCGATGTGGAGCTGCCTCATCATAATCATAGAATAGTCATATTAAACTTTGAATCAGGGTAGTGGAATGTCTACTATGTGCCCATAATATTTGAATTCAATAGGAGAAAGCCGCAAAACAACACAATCAAGCCAATTCAGAATATCTGGGCACAGACTTGAGAGATAATGGGGGAGGCTGTTAGCTTCAGGGATTTTAGCTCCTATCTTCAATGACTTGCAAGTTTTGTTTTGCCAAAGCTGGAAGTTACTAGATGAAAGGACTATAAATGGTAAAAATAATCCGATTCCTGTGAAGGGTTTTTGGTTGCCAAAGGATGTCCAGGGTCAGTGACTACAAACTTCAGCACATTCATTACAAAATGCAAAACCCACTTCTTTTACATAGGACAAGAGTTATGAAACTATTTAGGTACCCAGTTCCTACTGAAATCAAATTAGGTGCCTAAATACCTTTAAAATACACCCTCTTTCAATATCATGAAATACAATCCAGATCCCAACTGAAGAGAAATAAACTGCTTGGATGTACGATGTATAATTTGGGGAGATACCCAAGCACCTATGCAGATGTCATATAAGTACTTCATTCCAGCAACACTATCAGCAGACAGCCATCAGCACCCCAAGCCTGTTCCCTGTCAGGGACAAAATTTGTGGGAGATTAGGTCCATATTATGAGCAACAATGCCAGCTAACTGTATGTCCAGTAGAAAAGATACACCATGGAGCAAGATACTTTAAAACTGAGCAGGCACACTACAGAGAAGGATGCTGTTTACTGCTACTTAAACAGCAGCAACATGTGCATTTAACTGCTTCCGGCTACTGCCTGCTGCTGTTAACAAAATAACCTGAAGGTTGAATTGTTTTTAGAGTTACATTTTTTTTCCACCATGCTGCATAGAATACACCAAACAGCAGTAAGCAGAAAGAGATGATAGCATATCCTATTTGGACACAAGAGCAGCATTTTGCACTTCCAGCTCCACTGTATTTGTGACTTGTGCTTTACTTTGCAACTTTGCATTCCCTTTTCTTTCTACTTGTCACTGAAGTCCTCACCAGAACTGTCCTTACCGCAGAACTGTCCTTACCCATTCACAGAATATGCTGCTGTGGAGGGCACCTGAAAATTTGGACATCATTGGATCTGAAAGTTCACCCACCTGCCTCTTCCTATCCCTCTTCTGTGGCTCTGCTTCCTCCAGTGAGGATCTAGTTAACTTAAGAGTGAACAGGCCTGGCAGCCCTATTGGCAGAACATTGGACCTTTGAAAGAGCCATTCAAGTGTCAATGAAGCCATTAAACAGGCTTTTGCTGTTTTACTGTGTTAGTCTACAGGACTGGTTTAAAATTTGCTTTAAAATATGTAATTAGTGTGTTGCTGAAGATTATAAAATCATATCTCTAAAAAATCATCATTCCCCTGCTTCGGGCTGTGGTTGGGCATAGGGGAACCAGTTTAATAATGTAGGCTGTGTCTACATTGGCATCCCTTTCCCGAAAAGGGATGCTAATGAGACACTTCGGAATTGCAAATCCGCAGGGGATTTAAATATCCCCCGCGGCATGTGCATTTACATGGCTGCCGCTTTTTTCCGGCTCGGGGTTTTTGCCGGAGAAAAGCGCCAGTGTAGACGCAATTTTCCGGAAAATAAGCCCTTTTCCGGAAGATCCCTTATTCCTACTTTCAAGCCACATTGTTTTCCATTTTTTGAGGAGCGGAGGGAATGGCCAGCTAACCAAAATGATATTTTACACGGCAAGGCTTTAATCTCTGATTTCCCAACATGATATCAAGCTGCACATCTAGAAAACTGAGTCTGTAATTATACCCCGATGGCAAACCTGTGGGACAGGAAAGCAAACTGTCATTCAGTAAAATTATAAGTGATGTAATGTTATGCAGAGAATGCTAGGTAATTTCCTATTAGCAGCTTTAAGGTAAATCTGATACACTCAGGCCTAGATGTCCTGGCTGGGACCAAACACAAATTGCTATGCATGTTCAAAGAAATGGAAACTTTGTATCTTCTGGCCAGTATGGAATGAGTGAAACAAAACCAACAGATACTGAATAGCTTAACTTGGCAAATAATTCATAACAAATCATTTATTAGATTATTTAATTTTCCTTTACTCTTTGTGAAATTTATTCATGATTCTAAATTATTTGCTGAATAGCATCTGTGACAAATTCTTATGACAAATGCATTGTGAGGATTTGATACTTGAAATGCTACCTCTTAAGATGGCCATGTTGCTGCTTCATTGATTAGAGGCACATAATTATTAGAGTTAGATTTTGACTGAAAAACTTACTGTCTGAGAAGGTGGTGCAATATTTACTTAAAATGGTGCATGTCTGCATTTAATAATGATATTCATAACATAATATATCAGATAGTCAGATCAACTTGGATTATGTAATCAGAGATTATTGCATTAATATAGCAGAATACAGAAATGAACCACACTTTATCAAGCTCTTTCCCGCCCCCGTAATTGGTGAAGTGATAGCAGGTTGTCCACTTCCATCTTAACTCCACGCAAGTTTTCTCATTTATAGCATGTGTGAAAAAGAAATGCCTTTGTGGGGCTAGAAGATACTTTCCCACAATTTATCTCACTATGGGTGCATTTACACAGGAGTTATTCCAAAATAACAAAGACTGTATTTACACTGCAAGACTTTACTTCAAAATAATGGCAAGCTGAAGACTTCTTACTCTGACTCCTGTAACCCTCATTTCATGAGGCGTAAGGGAAGTAGAAGGAAGAGTGTTCTTCCTTTGACTTCCTGTTGTGGAGACAGTACCAAAAGCTGAATTAAGCTATTTCGACTTCAGCTATGCAATCAGTGTAGCTGAAGTTGAGTAGCTTAATTTGACGTTAGCCCTGCTGTGTACCCTTAGTGTTTTGTTTTAGATATTTGCCTAACTTTACTTCTGGAACACTTTTATTATATGATAGTTTACAGGATTGGAAAGCTAAAGGGATTTTAAACTATTCACAGGTATTTAAAAAGCAAGTTCTTATGAGTTAAAACATCTCCAAATGGTATGTTAATTATAAATTAATTATGTGTTATTTTATAAATGCCAAATCTTCCTTAATAAGCAGCACTCATATTTGGACTATAAATACTTTTTATCTATTAACCATTTTGTTCATTACACTACACTTTTTGTAGTAACAGGCATCCTTTGTATTTTGCATTTCTGATTCTGTGACCTGTGAAAAATTGTGTCCAAATATGCAGAATAAGGGTTTATATAAATATAATTATTATTTGTATATTATTACTTATTCAACTACTTTTGTTCCACTAAAGTACAAAAACCTCTTGGCTGTGTCTAGACTGGCCAGTTTTTCCAGAAAATCAGCAGATTTTCCGGAAAAACTTGCCAGCTGTCTACACTGACCACTTGAATTTCCACAAAAGCACTGACTTCCTACTGTAAGAAATCAGTGCTTTTTGCGGAAATACTATGCTGCTCCCATTCGGGCAAAAGTCCCTTTTGTGCAAAAGTTTTGCACAAAAGGGCCAGTGTAGACAGCTGAGATTTGTTTTCCGCAAAAAAGCACCGATCGCGAAAATGGTGATCGGGGCTTTTTTGTGGAAAAGTATGTCTAGATTGGCCACGGACGCTTTTCCGCAAAAAGTGCTTTTTTGGAAAGCGTCCGTGACAATCTAGACGCTCTGTTCCGAAAATGCTTTTAAAGGAAAACTTTTCCGTTAAAAGCATTTCCGGAAAATCATGCCAGTCTAGACGTAGCCCTTAAGTTTGATAAGTTCCGAGCACTAGATGTTGTAGATAAAATACATTTTGATATATACTCAGAAAGGATTTGGGTTATTTAATATATTAATATATATCCAGAGAGAGATTAATATATACTAAGAGAGGATTTGGGTTATTATATATATATATATATATATATATATATATATATATATATATATATATATATATATACTCAGAGAGACAGAGAGAGAGAATATTAATGGTAGGGGATATATTTACTAACATCTTCAGCAACACATTCTTTGAGAACTTATTAGAAGAGTGTGGAAAATAACTCCGAAAAGGAGAGTAGACACAATTTAGGCACACCTATTTAAAAGTTTGAAAATGTGAAAGTAAATATCAAATTTTCATCCAGCTCTTCTGAATAGCATATCATTTAAAGGGCCTATGAGATAATGCATTCTTTACAGTGTTTGCAATTTATTTTTGTTATTATTGAGTTCAAGTGTGATTAGTTTATACATTTGTACTTTCTGCAGAAGTCTGTGTAGATATTAAGCAACATTAGCATCAGCCATAGCTATCTGCTATGTGGTTATCTGCTGAGGATGTTGTTCTTTTTTGGGTGACAAATCTGAGGAATTGTCACAGATTGAGGTGTCATTAGAGGAGGTTTTGGAACAAATTGATAAACTTAACAATAACAAGTCACCAGGACCAGATGGCTCGCACCCAAGAGATCTGAAAGAAGTCAAATTTGAAATTGTGGAACTATTGACTATGTTTTGTAATTTATACTTTGAATCAGCTTTTGTACCTAATGGTTGAAAGGTAGCTAATGTGATGCCAATATTTAAAAAGGGCTCTAGAGATGGTCCTGCCAATTACAGACCAGTAAGAGTAACGTCAGTACCCGGCAAATTAGTTGAATAAAATTGTCAGACAGATAGATTAACATAATTTCTTGGAGAAAAGTCAACATAGTTTCTGTAAAGGGAAATCATGCCTAACTAATTTACTACAGTTCTTTCAGGGGGTCAACAAACATGTGGACAAGGGTCATCCAGTGGATATAGTGTACTTAGATTTTCAGAAGGACTTTGACAAGGTCCCTCACTAAAGGCTCTTAAGTAAAGTTGGTTGTCATGGGATAAGAGGGAAGGTCCTCTCATAGACTTATAACTGGTTAAAAAACAAGAAACAGGGTAGGAATAAATGGTAAGTTTTCAGACTGGAGAGAAGTAACAAATGGTGTCCCCCAAGGGTCCATACTGGGACCAATCCTATTCAACCTATTTATAAATGATCTGGAGAAAGCAGTAAACAATGAGGTGGCAAAATTTTCAGATGATACAAAACTGCTCAAGATAATTAGGAACAAAGCAGACTGTGAAGAGCTTCAAAAAGATTTCACAACACTAAGTGATTGGGCAACAAAATGTCAAATGAAATGTAATGTTGATAAATGTAAAGTAATGAACATTGGAAAAAATAATCCCAGCTATACGTATAATATGATGGGGATTAATTTAGCTACTCAACAGAATGTTAGGAATCATTAAAAAAGGGATACAGAATAAGACAGAGAACATCTTATTGCCTCTATTTAAAACCATGGTATGCCCCTATCTTGAATATTGTGTACAGGTGTCGCAACCTCATTTCAAAAAAGATATATTGGCATTGGAAAAGGTTCAGAAAAGGGCAACAAAAATGATTAGGGGTTTGGAACGGGTCCCGTATAAGGAGAAATTAAAAAGACTGGGACATTTTATCTTAGAAAATAGGAGATTAAGGGGGGATATGATAGAGGTCTATATCATCATTACTGGTGTGGAAAAATTGAATATGGAAAATGTATTTACTTGTTCCCATAACATAAGAATTAGGAGTCACCAAATGAAATTAAAAGGCAGCAGGTTCAAAGCAAAGTAAGTTTTTCTTCACACAGCGCATGGTTGGCCTGTGGGACTCCTTGCCAGAGGAGGTTGTGAAGACCAGGACTTTAACAGGTTTCAAAAAAGAACTAGATAAATTCATGGAGGTTCGGACATCAATGGTTATTAGCCAGGAGATGGGTAGGAATGGTGTCTCTAGCTTCTGTTTGTCAGACGCTGGAAATGGGTGACAGGAGAGGGATCATTTGATGATTACCTGTTCTGTTCACTCCCTCTGGGGCATATGGCATGGACCACTGTTGGGAAGACAGAATACTGAGCTAGATGGACGTTTGGTCTGACCCAGTGTGGCCATTTTTATGTCCTTATGGTTTCTATCCAATACGTTGATCTGCCCATAAATGGCAGAGCACCTTTAGTAAAATGTCAAAGAAAACACCCAAGCATTTTGCAGAAATTAGGATTTGGATCTAGAACCAGAACTGAGCCGCAAACCTATATCGAGCAATTGTTCTTTTGCAACTAACCTTCTAGTGTTGGATCTACCGCACGGTGTTCTTTTTCCTATGATCATCCTAACTACTCTTTTAGAATCCCATTAAGGGTTATATGGAACATTTTACTAAAACATCAGCCAAACTTTCCAAAATAGGTAATGAGGTATTTGGCAGGAGAGGGATTGACAGGAGAGGGATAACCTTCTAAGTAGAGGGGAAGGCCTTGTTCTGCCATCCCTCACTACTGTGAACAGCCTCTCTCCATCCTCTTTGGAACCTCCCTTCAGGAAGTTGAAGGCTACTATCAAATCCCCTCCCCCCACTCTTCTCTGCTGCATACTAAATAGACCCAACTCCCTCAACCTCTCCTCGTGGGTCACATGCTCCAGCCCCCTAATCATTTTGATTGCCATCCGCTGGACCCTCTCCAATGCATCCACATCCTTCCTGTAATTGGGGGCCCAGAACTGGACACAATACTCCAGATGTGGCCTCACCAGAGCCGAATAAAGAGGAATAATCACATATCTGGATCGACTGGCAATGCTCCTCTTAATGCAACCTAATATGCCATTAGCCTTCTTGGCTACAAGGGCACACCGTTGACTCATGTCCAGCTTCTCATCCACTGTAATCCCCAGGTCGTTTTCTACAGAACTGCTATTTAGCCAGCCTGTAACAATGCTTGGGATTCTTCTATCCCAAGTGCAGGACTCTACACTTGTCCTTATTGAACCTCATCAGATTTCTTGTGGCCCAATCCTCCAATTTGTCTAAGTCACTCTGGACTCTATCCCTGCCCTCCAGTGTATCTACCTCTCCCCCTAGCTTAGTGTCACCTGCAAACTTGCTGAGGGTGCAATCCATCCCCTCATCCAGGTCATTAATAAAGATGTTGAACAAAACTGGTCCCAGAACTGAACCTTGGGACACTCTGCTAGAAACTGACCACCATCCTGACATCGAACCATTGATCACTACTCGCTGGATCCAACCTTCCAGCCAGCTTTCTATCCATCTTACAGTCCATTTATCCAATCCACATTCCCTTAACTTGCTGGCAAGAATATTGTCAATAGCCTTGCTAAAGTCAAGGTATATCATATCCACTGACTTTCCCATATCCACAGAGCCAATTACCTCATCATAGAAGCGAATCAGATTGGTCAGGCACAACTTGCCCTTCGTGAATCCATGCTGACTATTCCTGATCACTTTTCCCTCTTCCAAGTGCTTCAAAATGGATTCCTTCAGGATCCCCTCCATGATTTTTCCAGAGACTGAGGAAAGACTGACCAGCTTATAGTTCCCTGGATCGTCCTTCTTCCCTTTCTTAAAGATGGACACTACATTTGCCTTTTTCCAGTCACCTGGGATCTCTACCGATCTCCATGACTTTTCAAAGATAATGGCCAAAGGCTCCTCAATGACATTTGCCAACTCCCTCAGTACTTTTAGCTTTTCTACATAGTTCCTAATCTGTTCTTTCCCCACTAAGGGCTGTCCACCTTCATCCCATATTGCATCACTTAGCGCATTAGTCTGGGAGGTGACCTTGTCTGTGAAGACAGAGGCAAAGAAAGCATTAAGTACTTCAGCTTTCCTCACATCATCTGTCACTAGGTTACCGCCCTCATCCAGTAGGGGCCCTATACACCCTCTGATCACCTTCTTATTGCTAACATGCCTGTAGAAACCTTTCTTGTTATCCTTCACATCCCTTGCGAATTGCAATTCCATTTGTGCTTTCACCTTCCTGATAACTCCCCTGCATTCTCAAGCTATACATTTATACCCCTCCCTAGTCATCTCTCCAGGTTTCCACCTTTTGTAAGCTCCCTTTTTGTGCTTAAGTTCACCAAGGATTTCCCCAGTAAGCCAATCTGGTCTCCTATCATGTTTGCTTCTCTTGCTAGGCATTGGAATGGTTTCTTTCTGTGCCTTCAATAAGGCTTCTTTAAAATACTGCCAGCTCTCTTGGGTTCCTTTCCCCTTCATGTTAGCATCCCAGGGGATTCTGCCCATCAGGTCTCTGAGGGAGCTGAAGTCTGCTTTTCTGAAGAACGAGGTGTGTATTTTACTACTCTCTTTTCTTCCTTTGATCAGGATCCTGAAATCTAACATCTCATGTTTCCCAGGTTGTTACCCACCTCTACTTCTCCTATTAGTTCCTCTCTGTTTGTGAGGAGGTTAAGCTGTGCACAGCCTTTGGTTGGATCCTGCAGCACTTGTGCCAAGAAGTTATCCCCAACATTCTCCAAAAACTTCCTGGATTGTCTGTGTACTGCCTTATTGGTCTCCCAATAGATTTCAGGGTGATTAAAGTCTCCCATGAGAACCAGAGCCTGAGATCTGGAAACTTGTCTCAGTTGTCTGAAGAAAGCTTCATCTACCTCATCCACCTGATCCGGCGGCCTGTAGCAGACACCAGCCACAACATCACTGCTGTCGCTTACACATCTAAACTTGACCCATACACTCTCAACAGGCTTTTCTCCCTCTATATACTTGAGTTCTGAGCAATCATACTGCTCTCTTAAATACATTACAACTCCTCCTTTTCTCCCCTGCCTGTTCTTCCTGAACAGTTTATACCCTTCCATGACAGCACTCCAGTCATACGAGTCATCCCACCAAGTCTCTGTTTTCCCAATCAAATCATAGTTCTTGGACTGGGTCAGGGCCTCCATTTCTTCCTGTTTGTTACCCAGGCTTCTGGCATTTGTGTACAAACACCTTAGATAACCAGTTTATTGCCCTACCATCTGCATTTGAATCAGGGGTCTAGCTTTGTTGCTTGTTCCTCTTTGCATTTCTTCCCAGTATCTGACTTCCCCACTCTTCTCAGGGTTTTGGTCACTGTCCCCCAACAAACCAAGTTTAAAGCCCTCCTCACTAGGTTTGCAAGCCTGCCCACAAAGATGCTCCTTCCTCTCTTTGTTATGTGGATCCCATCTCTTCCTAACAATCCTTGTGCCCAGAACAGAATCCCATGGTCAAAGAAACCAAAGGCCTCTCTGCGACACCACCTGTGCAACCATGCATTTACTTCCTCAATTCGACGATCCCTATCCAGTCCTTTCCCTTCAAAAGAGAGGATGGACAAGAACATCACTTGCACTCCAAATTCTTTGACCCTTCTTCCCAACTCTACATAATCTGCAGTAACCCGCATGGCCGTATCATTAGTTGCCACATGGAGAAGCAGGAAGGGGTAGCAATCCGAAGGTTTGATCAGTTTTGTAAGCCTCTCAGTCACATCCTGAGTTAGAGCTCCCAGTAAGCAGCACACCTCTCGAGATTCCAGGTCCGGATGGCAGATGGATGGCTCAGTCCCTCTTAGAAGGGAGTCCCCGACCACCACCACCCGCCTTTTTTCTGGGGTGGTGGTGGTCGTGGAACCCCCATCCCTAAGACGATGCATCCCATGCCTTCCAGTTGAAGTGGTTCCCTTCCAATTTCTTCCAATTCCGCCTGCCTTCCTTGCAAGATTAAATCCTGCCTTCTATCGAGAAAGTCTTCATCCTCTCTTATCAAGCGGAGGGTCGACACTTGGGCCGCCAGTCCTCTAATTTTTTCCTCCAAAATGATGACCAACTTGCACTTAGTACAGGTGAAATCCCTTCTTTTTTCCGGGAAGAAGACAAACATGGTGCATGCTGTGCAGGTAACAACAGCAGAACTATCTCCATCCATACTTGCTGTGCTAAAAAAGGGTTTAAAGGAAAGACAAGAGTACCTCGCCCCCTGCCCTCCCCCCTTCCAAACTCCCTCTCTAAACTCCCTGTTTGCAATCACCTGTTCAAAAGCTCCCTGGTTGCTGACTCACTCCTTTATAAAACCCTGGACTGCCTGATAGTCCCTCCCCCTACCAAGGCTCAGCCAATCAGCAGAGGCTTCTAGATTTCAAACTTTTTTTGATGCTTTTTCCAATGCACTTTTGTGTGCGGACGCTCAGAAGAAGTGTTTTCCGATCTCTTCCAAAAAAAAGTTCTTCTGAAATAAGCCTGAAGTCTAGACATAGCCTTAAGTTTCCTTGTTAACATAAAGACATTTAAGTTCCCTATAAAAGAAGCATATGCAAATATGTCTATAAAAGTATGCACACAAAATAGAGAACTTCATGTATGCAAGTAGTCATTTCTAATAAACTCCATTTCCTTTTCTTTAAGGAATGCATTTTATGTTTCTGGCTTTGCATCTTTTGTCACAATAAATAAATGGAGGAGGAGGAAAATGCCACTTTTAACTAATAGTTTGTAAAACTGATGATTTGCAAAATCTGTTGTGGAAGCTGAACAGCATTATAGTGCTGACAGTTCCCTTAGTGTAATCAAATAGCACTAACCTAAAGAAGCCCCATTAAGTCATTTATTCAAGAACAGTACCAGGAGACCACACATTCTGCCCACTCCTGAAAAGGGCTCACTGGGCTCCTATCACTTATATAAATGCAGAGAGAGAGAGAGCTAATTGTACAGCTGAAGAATAATCAGCAGGTTGCAAGAAATTTTTAATCACCTCTGCAGTGCACGTGGCAAACTATTTAGCACATTTAAGCAAACCTGCCTCAGTCAGTGCTGTCTTCTGACCTACAGCAACACTCAGATCTTTGTAACAACTAATTAGAGGACAAATGTGCCTGTAATTAATGAAGCTAGTTAGTCTGTACAGGATAAACTTAAAAAAATAACAAATAGTCTGGTAGCACTTTATAGACTAACAAAACATGTAGAGGGTATCATGAGCTTTTGTGGGCACAGCTAACTTCTTCAAATGATCAGAGTTTTTCTCTGGTCATCTGAAGAAGTGGGCTGTGCCCACGAAAGCTCATGATGCCCTCTACATGTTTTGTTAGTCTATAAAATGCTACCAGACTATTTGTTGTTTTGTAATGAATGAGTAACCGTGTCCTCCAGAAGCTCAGGTACCACAGGGGGACAAAAAGTAAGACTAAAATCACCAGGGTGAATTGGAGTGAACGCTAATTCTGAATCATACAAAGAAGACTCCTTACTCTGAAGGGTCCTGTGACTCACCTGATTCCTCCCTGCCCATGACAAATCACTTGGCCTTGGAAGGAGAACATTGCAGGGAGGAACCAGCCAGCTGGAACAGCTGAAGGAACAGCCAAAGCAGGGCCTGTCAGTCAGCCAGAGACCTATCTGTCATTATGATTTGACTTTCTGCACTGTGCCAATTTCGGTCTGCATCTAAACTTCTCCTCTCACAGGCTATGTCTAGACTGCATCCCTCTGTCGACATAGGGATGCAAATCAAGCACATCAAAATTGCTAATGAAGCAGGGATTCAAATATCTTGCACTTTGTTAGCATAAACATGGCCACCGCTTTTTTCAAAATGGAGCTTTTTGGAAAAAATGGCAGTCTAGACGTGGATCTGTCGAAAATAAACCCTTTTTTGACAGATCCTGTATTCCTCAAAAAATGAGGTTTACAGGATCTGTCAAAAAAGGGTTTATTTTTGCCAGATCCACGTCTGGACTTCCAGGTTTTTTTGAAAAATCTCCATTTAGAAAAAAGCGTTGGCCGTGTTTATGCTATTGAAACGTGGGATATTTAAATCCCTTCTTCATTAGCAATTTTGATGTGCCTAACTTACATCTCTCTGTCAACAGAGAGGTGTAGTCTAGACACACCCACTAATTCAGATGGTCCACATCTGTGCCTCTTCCACTCTCCTCCACAGCCCTGTCCCTGTATCTCCTTTCCTTTTGCCCTCCTCTTCTCTATTTCTTTCATTTATCTTATTCCCCTCACTGTCATTTTTCTAATTTTAAGAGCCTCTGAACCACTTTTCTCCCTATAAAATGTTTATTGGCCTTTCGGTTTCAATTTTATTTAAACAGAACTAGCCATGTTAAAGCTGACTGTAGAAAATGGAAAAAAACAAAAAAGGAGTATAGTCAAATCCTCCAAAATATTATCTGAAATAGCTTGATGTACATATGTATCCTCTACTGCAGTGTAATTTTTGATACAGCCATCTTTCCATCTGTGAAAACAATTCTCAAAAATAAAGGCTGCAGGACTAATTATTCCTAAAAAAATGACCAAACTCATATCATACCCTGGCACTACATTATTTTATGTAGAACATTACAATGTGTTTCTCTTCAGGTACAAAACTTGTAAAAGCAGATTTCTGATGTGAGTTAACTTGGGGATGGGGAGAATGCTATTTTTAATCACTACAAGACACTTCCATCCCCCCAATAAAAACTCCCTCTATTAGCAATCAAAACCAACATTATTGTTCCCATGTTGGATTTGTCACTGATTTTAAAAGTTGATCATATACTTTTCCCCCAAATCACACATATGCTGTAGACAACTTTTTATGTAGTCACCAATTTAGTGTCAACCTAACTTGCCAGTATCAAGCCCTTAGAAAGGAACAAAAATGCACATACAAAAATGCTTAGGAAGGAATTCTGCTGGATGGGATATAGGGGTCAGAATGGATCATAAACTATGTATGAGTCAACCATGTGACATGATTGCAAAAAAAATCATTCTGGGATGCAGTAGGAGGAGAATTTGAAGGAAGACATGAAACATAATTCTTCTCTACTTCACACTAATTGAGCATCAGCTGAATATTGTGTCCGGTTCTGGACTCTTAAAAAGGGGTACAAATTGAAGATAGTCCAAAGAAAAGCAATAAAAATGATTAAAGGGGTAGAAAACATGACCTATGAGGGAAGAGTGAGGAACAATGGGTTTCTTTAGGCTGGAGAAGAGAAAAATGAGAGGACATACCAGTTCTCAAGCACATAAAAGCTTATTACAAGAAACAGAGAAAAATTGACTTCCTCCCTTATTACCCCTTGACGATTCTTTTAATTTAAGAACAGAACATCTCTCCCTCAGGAAGAAGGGTAAAAGTCATGGGAATCCTGACAATAGCAAAGAACCTCTGGGATTCTGGGCTGCTGCAGAGACTGAAATGGCCCTCACAGTAAGTCACAGCAGCCTCAGGAGATTACTTGACAGTCTTATGATGCTCCTTCCCATGCCAGGACTGACCCAGGTATACTACATATCTCAGAACTTGAGGGAGGGTAGCCTAGAGCCACTTACATTGTTTTTGCACTGGAGGACCTCTGACATTTTGCACCTCCTTTGCTATTGCTGGAGTGGTGTGTAGGGACGCGAATCAACCCCTCTATGCACAGTGCCTAGCACAATAGAGTTCTGAGGCCTCTATGAAAAGAATAATGCCCCCCACCCTCCCCACAAACAGTGAGGAAGAGGTTTAGATGGGTTCAGAGGAGACCCATGGTAAGCTAGAGGAGAAAATGCCACAGACACACTTATTGTCAAATTTTTCTTCCCTGCACTGAGCCCAAATCTTTGCCCCTCTTCTGGATTTTCATTCTGGCTATGTCTAGATTGCTGCTTTTTTTTCGAAAAAAGGTATGCAAATTGCACTTTGTAATTTGCGTACCTTTTTCCAATTTTTTTTGGAAGAGACTTTTCTGAAATTTGGCCCATATACACAGGGACAAATTTCAGAAAAACCTCCTCCTTTGGAAGAGCCCTTATTCCTCATAAAATGAGGAATACAGGGCTTCTGAAAGAGCACATCTACTCTTCTGCAAAAAATGTTGAAGAGCAGATGCGTTCCCTGAAGGTGACAGAGTTTTTCCAGGATACGTATCCCGGAAACACTCTGTAGTCTAGACATAGCCTTTGATTTTGGCCTTAAAACAGCAGGGAGCAATTGGGATTTGGGGCCCAACTTAAACATACTGATCCCAGTTCAAAGTGGTGGCAGAGGGAAGCACATAGTTTAGGGTTCTCATCTATATATATATTGAATGGAACACAAGAGTTTGAAATTTGGTCCTTTTAGTTTTATTTCTACTAGTCATATGTGCAATGGGAAATATATTTCATTTTTTGTTACAGCTTCTTAACACAAAATCAGATGCTAAAAGAAGTCAGAGAAAGTATATGTTTAAAATGTTCACTAGAGGAAAATAAAAGTAGGATGAAAAGCTTCTGCAAAGACTAGAAAATGTAAAAAACCAAAACCAAAGGAATACTGCTTTAAAAAGATGGGAAGGATAGACGTTTACAAAAAACATTTCCAAAGGAACTTTCAATATCCCATTCCTCTCATGTCATACTTGTGAAGTGTCAGATTAAACTCTGCTTCACAAATAATCAAAAACATCATGGGTAGTGTGCTTTTGTGTATCAAGTTTTCTTTTAGCTATAAGCCTTCTACCACCTTTCCTTACACTGGAGGAACTGAAGGAAATCTCCTCCCTTACCAGGTTAGGCTGCAGTAGGAACCAATGGGTTGTATCCTTTTTTATTTAATGGCTTTTCGATTTAGGCATAGTTTTTTCGCATTTTACGTTTGAATATTTTCAGTTTTCACATTTTAAAAAATAATCCCATTTGTTTTTGTATTACTTAGGTGACCTTTTACGTAACTAAACAGCTTTTTTTTTCTTGGAACAAAATTAGCTTAACTGCAGCCACTTTGCCTTTTGACTGCCTTGAAATAGGAAATCTATGGCAATAAAATACATAAAAGGAGCTACTGAAGTCCTGATAGCTAAACTTATTATAATAACCAACTTGAGCTAGCTGTGATGGTATTCTAAAACAGCAGCTAATTTTGGACAAAATATATTAAGAGATTTTTAAAAAGCAACAAGGGCATAAAAGATAAGGTTAATTTTATAAAGTTTTGATCTGTACCAAAACAATAAAAGGGCTAACTATTGAAATAATTTTAAGAGAAATGTAATTAGGCCTCATTACATCTCTCTGGATCCAAGCTAGCGTGTTTTGTGAAATTGTGACATTGCCGGGAACAACCTTTTTCTTATTTTTTGTGGGAAAGGTGACACTGATATTACATTGGAAGCATTTCAATTACTTATCTGAGCTTGTATTCACACGTGACTTGTTTTAATTAGATAATAAGTTATATATAATTTAAAAAACATTGTTAAGGGAGAGTTTCTCATCCATATGAGCCCCCCAAAAAAATAAACACTGCAGTGGCTTGTTTAAAAGAACAACCAACTCAATGTTTTCATTTGTTTTTTTTAATCAATTCTCTGACTGTCTTCAGGGGCTGAAGAACCCAGTTAAAGTTTAGTGTTTACATATCAAGGTTGTAGGCTGCTTTAAAATAAACAGAACTCTACACATAATTCTTCCATCCTACCTGTTATTCATACCTGCTGAGTTTTCTTCTTGAGAAGACCTGCAAGATACAGCATTTGCTGCTACGCCTTCCAATATTTGTGTCTTTTGGGGGGTGACTGGATGGTCCAGTCTATCAATGGATCTCTTCAGAGGTCAGTCTACTTCCCTTATGTCTTCTCAAACAGTCTTTTCAGGTATAGGGACACTGTAAAACCTTATCTAGGCTCTTCTTTGCCACTTTAAAAGTCTAAGAAGCCATTTAAAATCTATTTTGTGGAATGCATCATGGTTCTCTCCCCCCCCCCACACACAATAACCATGAGGACAATGGTACTTAGAGAAATAGGGTAAAGTGTTACACTATATTATGTTGCACTCCACACCATACACTCCAGAGCAGCAGTATATGGTTTTCCAAGTGGTAAAGCAGATGGATGTACCTGAGGAAATAAGGGGTCAGGGAAAACATGTCACTGAGGCCTTCCTAGAAAATGAGCTTTGAGACACCAACAATAAGGGGAAGCAGATCGGGTCACTGATTTGGGATTCCAAAAGTTAGGTAAATTTCTTTGTGTTACTTTTGATTTTGTTAGCATGTTCCCACAGAGAACAGGCTAAATGGTTAAGCATTCATCTTTCTCTTCTCACCATATGAGCTCCTAGAGAACAGAACTCTTCTTAGCTGACAGGTCTTTTCCTCTGCCTGCACTCCTGGGAAAGCATAGGCTTAAATTCTGTGTCAGCATCATAGAATCATAGAACCATAGAGCTGGAAGAGACCTCAGAAGGTCATCAAGTCCAGCCCCCTGCCCAAGGCAGGACCAATCCTAATTAAATCGACCCGGCCAGGGCTTTGTCAAGCCGAGACTTAAACACCTCTAGGGATGGAGACTTCACTACTTCCTTAGGTAACCCATTCCAGTGCTTCACCACTCTCCTGGTGAAATAGTATTTCCTAATATCCAACCTGGAGCTCTCTCACCACAATTTGAGACCATTGCTCCTTGTTCTGCCATCTATTGAGAACAGCCTTTCTTCATCCTGTTTGGAACCTCCCTTCAGAAAGTTGAAGACTGCTATCAAATCCCCCCTCACTCTTCACTTCTGCAGACTAAACAGACCCAAATCCCTGAACCTCTCCTCATAGTTCATATGCTCCAGCCCCCTAATCATTTTGGTTGCCATCTGCTGGACCCTCTCCAATGTGTCCATGTCCTTTTTGTAGTGGGGGGCCCAGAACTGGGTGCAATACTCGAGGGCTACGTCTACACTGGCATGAATTTCCGGAAATGCTTAAAACAGAATAGTTTTCGTTATAAGTATTTCCGGAAAAGAGCATCTACATTGGCCACAGATGCTTTTCCAGAAAAGCCCTTTTTCCAGAAAAGCATCTGTGGCCAATGTAGATGCGCTTTTCCGGAAAAGAGCCCCGATCGTCTCCTATTCTGGAGGATCGGGCCAGTCTAGACACTTTTTTCCGGCTTTTCCCCAAGCCGGAAAAAAAAGCGGCGGCCATGTTTATTTAAATCCCGCAGGGGATATTTAAATCCCCCACGGATTTCCCTATTCCCACTTTCAAAATTAGCATGCCCCTTCCGAAGAAGGGACCAGTGTAGACGTAGCCTGTGTGTTTATTGCCTCCAAATCCCTTAAGGGAAGAACCATTGCCTCTTGGCAATACAGGTCACCAACCAGCAGATCAGGATCTACCAGTAGATCTTGGATCCCCTGACAGGTGATCCTGACTGGTTTGGCCAAGGGGCTATCAAATGCTGGCACTTCAGATGCTCCTCCCCCCACTGCTGTGCATCTCCTGCCCTTTGCCTTAGAGCTGTCACCCCCCACCCCTGGAAGCCTCCTGCTCACTGTGCAGCGGGAGGGAGAAGAGGGACACTGGTGTCAAGGTGCTCCCTCTCCCAACCTGTATCCTGTCTCCACAAAGCAGAGAGGGGACACAAAAAGACTTGAGATGGAGTTTGCTGGCTGTTTTTGGGAGCGGTGCAGGGCCTGGGCAAGGGTGAGCCTGCCTTAGCTCCACTGCACTGCCACCCAGGCAACACTTGAGGTAAGCAGGGCCCTGCTGGAGTCCACATCCTGAAACCCTACCCCAGTCCTGTACTTCAAGCCCCTGCCCTAGCCCCGAGCACCTGTGCATCCAAATGCCCTTCCAGAGCCTGCACCTAGAATCCCGAGGTACCCCAACAGCTTGCCCCAACATCATCTCAGAGCTCCTCTTGAATTCCAGATCCCTTAGTCCAAGACCAGAGCCTGCACCCCAACCCACTGCCCCTGCCTGGTGAAAGGAAGGGAGGGAGAGAGGATGGAGTGAGCAGAGGCAAGGCCTCAGAGAAGGGGCACAAAGCAGGCAGGACAAGGGTGTTTGGGTTTGAGGTAGATCCTGGATTCCACTTAAATTAAAAAAGTGATCTCATGCTTAAAAAGGTTGGAGACCACTGCCTTACAGCTAACAAATGCAAACAGAAGATTGCTGATAGATAGATAGATAGATAGATAGATAGATAGATAGATAGATAGATAGATAATCAAAAAGTGAAAAAATAAATATGCTGTTGGAGTAATTTTTACTTAGTAATTAGTTGTTCTAATTTAAAGAATTTGCTATGGGAAATGAATGTGCTGAAATAGTTGCATAAGGAGTAACAGTAGAAATAGATTTCTCCCTTCTCTATCATTTTGGCAGTCAAACAATTAAGAATGCTGTGACACCTTAAAGACTAACAAATTTATTTGGGCAAAAGCTTTTGCGAGTTGGAGCCCACTTCATCAGATGCTGTTTTTGCTGAAACAGACTAACATTGCTAACACTCTGAGACTTATACTTGAATAGATTTGATAATTACTTTGAATTAATCTTTTGTGATACATTTATCTAAATCTCTCCTAAACATTATATCATGAACAGATCAGTGCCTTATCTTGTGTTCAGTAGACTTTGCCTGGAATTCCTCAAATTTCCTGGTTACTTTAATCCTCTCTATGTAGACCCCCTTGCTCTCCAGCATGCACACACACACTCCTCCCCCATCCCCAGGACCATTTGTAATATTAACTCATTCAGAATTGTCTAAAACAGTAGTGGGCAGACTGTGGCTCATGTGATTTCAGGCTCTGAGTCATTTTGCTCATGTTGAATGTCCTCAAGCACCAGCCCCCGCATTGCCCAGCGACTACAGTTCTCTATTCAATTAATAATCAATTAAGTCCAAAGACTTTAGTCGGACTAAAGCATTTTAGCCTGCAGGAGACTAAACTCTGTGCCTCAGGCAGAGCTCAGGAGACCCAAAGGCTGCCTATGCCTGAGGCTGCATGAATAGCAGGGAATCAATTAGGTGAGGGACACCCAGACAGTCGGTGTAAGCTCTTCCTATGTCATTAAGCACATCATATGCTTACATATATATGTTCAACTCGTGCATTCCTCTGATGTCATATGGTATAATTTTTGTGTTACAAAATGTTATTTATTTCTTATTTGGATAAAGCATTTTAATAATTTGAACAGAGATTGCATTTGATAATTAACACGAATATTTGAAGATCTTCAGATATTTGTGTTTGAAAATACTCCGTATTTTTTGAAAAGCTGGCATTTCTTACAGTTTATGTAGAAAACCTCATCTGCGAATTTCTTCTTTTTTGTAATTATTTCAGCTTGATTAATGTTTAGGTGTCAACTATTGCAGTCTTCTCAAGCGACAATATCTTATTTGTCTAATGCTTATCGTATGTTGGCTGTTCCTTTTATCTGATTTTTTTGTTTCCTCCGTCACCCAGTGGTAAGACATCAACACAGCTGTCTGCATTGTTGATAAAACTACATCTTAGGTTTTGTTCTCTTTGCAGAAATATGAAGACAGTTTCTCTCATGGATTTATCATCATGATTCTTTAATTGTCATTACTTGAAATGGAGTGAGACTCAGAATATAATTGGCTGACTTTTTAGATATCTGTATGGAGTCACAAGTGCTACTCTTCACAAGTATTCACTAAAGAAAATTAATAGTTCAAGAACACATCTTAAATAAAGTCAATGGGAACCTTGCCACTAACTTCAGTGGGCAGAGAAGAGACACTACTTTCCCAAACCCAGTGAGTGATGTCCTGCTCATATCCTGATGCAAGTTACCATCTCTGGGTTCTCCTGCAAATCTACATATGAAAAATGGCTTTTTCAGGAAAATAGAAGTTTCCACAAGAAGAGTCCATTGTTCAACCAAAAATGGGGTTTTCATGAAAAACAAAACTCCATTTTAAATGTTTGCTTTCAGAATCCAAATAATAGAAACATTTTAGACATTTGGACAAAAATATTCAGTCAAACCAAAATTTTTACTGTAACAAATGATTCAGTTTTTAGTTTGAGGACTGAAAAATTAGGTTTGGGGTTGTTGTTTTTTTCCCAAACATATACCCCAAATGTTGTAAAGGGACACTTCAACAAAGACACACTGACATTTTCACAGAGGAATAATCCATTTCCTTGTCATTGCTGGTCAGCTAATTTTTCCCAAGTCTTCACAAAATTCATGCTTCCACCATGGGACTAGATTATTGTGGTTTATTCCTTCTTGTGTTTCCCCAGGAAACTGCTTTGAAAAGGATAGTGATTTCAGAATGCATCTACTTATATGGCCCTCTGCATAATGATATTACTGTGAGCGCACTGCACTATGGATAGGTTGCCAGTAAGCCACTGAACCTGGTTCAAATAAACCTTTCGATTGATACCAAAAGTACTCGTGTTACGAAGTCTCTCTTTTTAGCCCATCAAAGTATCTGAGATTGCCTGGGTTATCCTTGGTCCCTGTCTGAAGGGACCAAGAACATTTCAAGACCATCATTAAATAACTATTATCATCTAAGGGTTCTGGTTTTTATCTCCTGGGAATCACGCCACCTTATTTTTCATTTTGTGATTAATCAAGTGACTCTATAAATCAATGTTGGGTGAAGGCTATGTGACCTTCATTTTATCATCCCTTTGTTTATGAAAAAGGTTCAGCTCAGTGCCTAATTTATTTTTCACCCTATGCTTTACAGAGAGTCATGATGTAAATTAGAACATAGGGCATGCGGATCCAATTTAAATGCATTACTAAACACATAACTTTCAAAGATGCCATAATGCAAGTTCTATTATCTTGCTAAAGAGAACGTTAATAGAACTTATCTAATAACTTTGAAAATCTTCATGTATTTACTGGTCAAATATGCAATCTACATAATCAGACCTCCAGATGGAAATGTTAACACATAGCTAATAGGTTGCAAAATGTGAACCAGGAATAACCATTAAATATGCATCCTCTCTTTTGAGGTCCCATAGGGATCAGTTCTCAACCCTATGCTTTCAACTGTTTGTCATCAGTGACCTAGAAAAAAACCAAAATCATTGCCGATAAAATTGGCTGATGACACACAAATCTGAGGAGGGGTAAATAATGAATGGGACAGTGTAATCTGAATCACTCATTAAACAGAGGGATCAGCAGATACAGTGCATTTTAATACACCTCAATATAAATCTATACTCTTAGGTATAAAGAATATACTTACAGGATGGGGGACTCTACCCTCGGAAGCAGTTCTAAAAAGATTTGGGGCTGGAGTGTGGCTATCAGCTGAATATGAGCCCAAAGGATAATACAATCCTGGGATGCAGAAAGAGGGCAGGCTGAAGTAGGAGTAAAGAGGTTATTTTACCTCTGTATTTGGCACTGGTCCATTCTGGCCTCGGACTCTACAGGTACAATACAGAGCTTTTCACTATAGATCTCAAAGCACTTTACCAAGAAGGTAAGTACTATCCCAATTTTACTGATGGGGAAACAGAGTCACTGAGCCACAATGTGACTGAACCAAGATCATTCAGAAAGGGGAAAAAAATGGAAACAGAAAGGTCTTCTGAGTCCAGCTTTCATGCCCCTGTCTCCTAAAGTTCTGAATTAGTAATCTGTTAGCTCTCAGAAAGGAGAGAAACAGAGTAATTCATGGGTGATAAACTGATTAGAATGAGAGTATGTAAGCATGATTTTAAAAAGTTGTATTTCAGACCAGGATAGGTCACACAGTCTCCTTCACCTTATATTCATCAAAGCTAGTACTTATACAGCTACCCAATCTTCCTCAGCTTTTTTCTTTTTTTAAGTGAGTTTTAATATCCGGAAGCAAAATGAGTTGTCAGAAAGAAAGATGTTTTTAAAAAGAAGATGGAGAAGGTGTATAAAGCCATATACAAAGTTTTTTTCCTTCCTCAAGTGACAGAAACTGGCAGCAGAAATAAGATAATGGAGAAGTGTGATGCGAGCAAACAAAATTGCACTTAGACGTGAGTGCATTACTTTAATAAGATGGGCATGTGTAGGTGGAGAGGAAACAAGCAGAAAATGGGAATCCCTAACAGCACTTTCAAATGGTTTTCTCCATTACTTTAGTCTTTACCAGGCTCTTGAGCTGGGAGAACTCAGTTTTGAAAAACAGATGAATTGTTTACTCGTGCAGCTGAGTCCTCTGCTATACTTTTTCATTCTGAGTGCCACCCACAATTTCTCATCTCACATTTGCCAAGGAGCGGTTTTATCCCCTATAACTCACATGCTATACACACGCTTTTATTTCACTACAGTCCATAATAAAAGATGCATTATGGAGTTATGCTCACTGCACAGTACCCCTCTCAGACACAGATCTCACAGAAGTCAGCATGAGAAGCTTATAAACAACTTTAATTCTTGGTTGTGAGTTCAGCTGACAGGAACACATCATGGGGCGGGAAGGGCCGAGGGATGAGTGGGGAATCTCAGTTGCCATTATGCTTCTAGGTATCTTTCAAGTGCTGCCCACTTACCCAGTAATTAGAACGACACCTGCAGACAATGTTTATCCATTTTGCGAACACCACTTTCAAAGCTATTGAGCTGACTGATGTTTCCCACAGCATGTCCACTCTTCATCATAAGCCCGAACATATGAGTGAAGAACAAGCTTTGAAAACATTCAAATGCCATGCCACTGATCCAGAAAGGAGAACACTGAGTGTGTGTGATGTGCAGGAGTGGAGGGGTAATAGAGGAAATACTACAATCCCAAGAACATTTGGAATGAAATAACTAGGTATCCTCAATAAATATTTGTGGTGGTATGTGAGAGGGTTGGATTGGTGAATATGATGGAAAGATTCACATGCAAAAGGGAAAGAAGAGGGACTTCAAAAGCAACAGGACTTTTAAGTAATGTTACAATCAAAGAAAGTAAGCATAACATTTGATCTTTCCTGTTCCAGATATACAGGAAAGCTGCTGTTTTTCTCCTTGCATGTTTGTTTTATAATATATCTGAAGACAGAAAAAGAAAAAAAAACTGAATTTGAATTGCAAGGCATCTAAGATTTTTTTTAAAAAAAGAATGAAATGATTAAAGGAAAATTGTAAAAAGAAAAGTTAACTAAAATCACTTTTCTGGGTTCTGTAGTTTCTGGAACTTCAAACAAGTCTGAGTCAGAAGGGTATACAACCCCTTCTTCTGCTGCTGTGGCTCTAACAGTCAAACCCATTGTTAAATAACCATCAGCAATGCATCATCAGAAAAAAAAGTATGATGTGGTTCAGCTTTAGTGCTGAATGCCATCTCAGAGAACAGTGTTCATTATAAAGCAACACCATTAAAAGAGCTTGTTATCTTTTCCCCGTCACAAGAGGGGGAAAATGTGTGATTGCCCTTAATGATAGAAAAACTGTCAACTTTAGGGCCAGATTCTGAACTCAGTTACACCAGGGTAAATTGGAAATAACTGCAGGGTGCCCTGCCTCCTTTCCCTAGAGACTGACAACTTCCCTCACGGACCATCCTGTTCCTTCCAGGCCACCATCCCTTCAGGACCCTAACCTGCTCCTGTCTGTCCCTTCAAGACTTCCTCAAGCCCTTTCCAGTGAAGGAGCTCTCTGATTCTCTTTGATAGACTCAGTTCACAGCTCTGTTTGACTAGTCCTCTTCCCTGCAATTTAGATCAGATCCTTTATTAAAGTCTGCAGCACACTCAGCTGGGGGATCGCTCTCTGGTCACATGCAAGGCTCGGCCTAGTTTGCCAGCCACCCTGTGATAGATATGCAGGTTGAATCTCCCAAATCTGGGACTCTCTGGTCCAGCAACATGTGTGGTCGAGCACTGCCAGGGATGTTGCTGGACCAAACAGTCCCAGAGCAACACAGGGGCTGAGGAGCCCTGGCTGGGCCAGGCAGCATCGGAGGAGCCCCATCCTAGCCTAGAACTCCCAGCATCAACAGGGCCAGGCCAGGAAACCCCCTGCTGCAGCTGGGATGGAGTGACTGGACAGTCTCTGCTGGGGAACCCCTGGCTGAAGTGGGGCTCATGGAGATGGGCAGATGGAATCTGAAGTGGCTGCAGGGTGGCCTTAGTAGCATGGTGGGGTGACCGGGCGTTCCTGTATGGGGAACCCCCAGTAGCGACAGGACCAGCGCTGGGAACCCCAGAGAACACTCTGCGGCAGCAGGGCCGGCAGTGGCCAAATGGTCCCTGCTGGGAACCTTGGGAGACCCTGGGGCAGTGGGCAGCAAGGTGGGAGCCATGGCAGGCCAGCGTTAGTGAAGCCAGCAGCAGGGTAGGAAGCCCCAGGGAGAGATGGCCAGGAGTGGGGCAGCCTGCAGAGGAGCACTGACCTCCCCTAGTCTGGTAGACTCCTTGGACCAGGACAGCTCAGGTCCCAAGGATGTTGGACCAGGGAGGTCCAACTTGCATGGACATTTTTCAGCCTTGCATGGACATTTTTCAGCCTTGCATGGACATTTTCAGCCTATAACAAGGTGTGGCTATTGTAGAACGTGGCATTATACTTTATTTGCTAGATCTCCACAATAGACACTAGGGTTGTGTCTAGACTACAGAGTTTTGTCAACAAAAGTGGACTTTTGTCGACAAAACTATACCTGCTTCTACACTACCGCCGAGTTCCATTGACGGTAAGTCAACAGAACGCTGCAGTTTTGTCGATGATGGTAAACCTCATTCTAGGAGGTTTTAACATCTTTTGTCGACACAGTTCTGTCAACAAAAGGTGCTATTGCATCCATACTGTGCTTTTTCAAAAGAGAGCGTCTAGACTCTGTTGAAAAAGCGGCTTGCTTTGTTGACAGAACTGGCTGTAGTCTAGATGCTCTTTGTCAACAGAGGCTTTGTTGACAGTATCTGTCAACAAAGCCTCTGTCAACAAAAGCCTGTAGTCTAGACATACCTTAGCTGTGTGGGACCAAATGAAACTATGATTTTAGTTCCTACATAGTTATAATAATCTTCATATAAAATATGCCCAGTAAGGTATCATTTGAAAACTAAGAACTTGCTGGTCAGTAATATCATGGTGAAATGCATGGACTAGCAATATGTGTAAAGATAAGAACATAAGCAATGACTAAAATTCATTTACTAGACAATCCTAGGAAATGGATAAGACAGTGGACAAGCAGCGAGGAGTCCTGTGGCACCTTATAGACTAACTGAAGTGTTGGAGCATAAGCTTTCGTGGGCAAAGACCCACTTCATCAGAGGCATGCATCTGACGAAGTGGGTCTTTGCCCACGAAAGCTTATGATCCAACACTTCGGTTAGTCTATAAGATGCCACAGAACTCCTCGCCGCTTTTGCAGATTCAGACTAACACGGCTACCTCTCTGATACTCGAAACAATGGACAAGTTGATGCCCCTATCTATGGGTATGTCTAGACTACATGCCTCTGCCGACAGAGGCATGTAAAATAGGCTACCTGACATAGTCAATGAAGCGGAGATTTAAATATCTCCAGCTTCATTAAAATAAAAATGGCCACCGCGCTGTGCCGGCTCAGCTGATCCTTGGCACAGCGCGAGTCAGGACGCAGATTGGTCAACAGGGGAAGCCTTTGTCGATCACTCCCCTATGCCTCGTGAAAGAAAGTTTACAGGATCGGTCGACAAAGGCTTCCCCTATCGACTGATCTGCATCTTGACTTGCGCACTGTGCCGACAATCAGCTGAGCTGGCACACCGCAGTGGCCATTTTTATTTTAATGAAGCCGGGGATATTTAAATCCCCACATCATTGACTATGTCAGGTAGCCTATTCTACATGCCTCTGTCGGCAGAGGCATGTAGTCTAGACATACCCTAAGTGTGATCGAAGATACTGGGCCATCACTTATATTTGGGATAAAACTTAGAAAGAAAGAAAGAAAGAAAGAAAGAAAGAAAGAAAGAAAGAAAGAAAGAAAGAAAGAAAGAAAGAAAGAAAGAAAGAAAGAAAGAAAGAAAGAAAGAAAGAAAGAAAGAAAGAAAGAAAGAGACAAACAGGTCTACATTTTAGCAAACAGAGGTGAAAAGCAACAGCATAATAACTCTTCCCAGCCAAAATCCATATCTTCTTGCTCTCAGCTGGAAAGAGGTTTTTCTAGATGTCACTCAGGAAAATGCATTTCAACTCTAAAACTGCAGGACAAAAGCCACCCCAAGTTATCTCTTTCTGTCCCGCTCTCTCTTTTCACCTAAAAAAAAGAAATAGCAGTTGAATCTTGGGAGTGAATCCTGGCGTGAGAGTTTGGTCAGCAGTGCATTGAAAATGTGTGGTAATAATTTCACATGGAACCAACTCTAGTTTGTTAAGTGTTTTATCTTTATTTTTTTGTAAACATTTCTGATTTTAAGGCCTTAATTCTTGTACTCTCTTGAAACATCTCTTTGCATCTTAAATAAGCCTTTTTCTTCTTTAATCAAAATTAATTCAGTTTGTGAACTGAGGGTATGTCTACACTACAGCGCTAATTCAAACTTAGTTTGAATTAGTTAATTCGAACTAAGCTAATTCGAACGAACAGATCCAGACTAAAAAACTAGTTCAAATTAGCGTTTTGCTAATTCGAACTAGCATGTCCACATTAAGTGGACCCTGAACCGGGCTTAAGGATGGCCAGAAGCAGTGCTGGCAGGGCATCAGAGGAGGACTTAGAGCGTGGAGATGCTGTCTCAGGCTAGCCGAGGGCTGTGCTTAAAGGGTCCTGATCCCCACCCCAGACAGACAGTTCTCAGGGGTGCCCCGCTTGCAAAGCAGTCCAGGCTTGGTGTGCCCGGACTACCCACACTGGGCACATCACATCACTCGGCCATCAGCCCGGCTGCACTTGCGGCAGGCTGCCATCTGGGGAGAGGGGGCAATTGGGGGGCTGCAGGAGAGCTTCCACCCCCAGAAGCCCGCAGAGCCAGCCCAGTCCTCCCCGTCGGGGGCTCGTTCCCCATTCCTCCCTTACCTCCTTCCACTTACCCTTCCCTAGCCCCTCTTCTTGATGTACAAAATAAAGATAACGTTTCTTCCAAAATGGAATCTGTCTTTATTGAACAAAACTGGGGGAGACTGGGAGGCTGGGAGAGGGGAGGGCAACTAAAATGATCAGGGGTTGGGAACAGGTCCCATATGAAAAGAGGCTAAAGAGACTGGGACTTTTCAGCTTAGAAAAGAGGAGACGGAGGGGGGACAGTCATGGAGGTTGGGTCCATGGAGTGGTGTTAGTCATGGGGTAGGAGTGGTGTCCCTGCCCAAGGTTTGTGGAAGGCTGGAGAGGGATGGCACGAGACAAATCACTTGGTCACTGTCTTCAGTCCATCCCCTCCAGGGTCCCTAGGGTTGGCCGCTGTTGGCAGACAGGCTACTGGGCTAGATGTACCTTTGGTCTGACCCAGGATGGCCATTGTAAGCTCAGGGCTCAGGGTCGGGGGTCTCAGTGGACCCCCTTGATTTTCATGCACTCCTGCTCCTGGGTGGCCAGGCTGGCATCTCTCCTGCCCTAGCCGGCCACCTTCCTGTGCCTAGTGCGGAGATCGCGGATGAGGTCCACGATGTCCGCACTAGCCCAGGCGGGTGCCCGCCTCTTGCGGTCCCGGGCAAGCTCCCGGGAGCCGCCAGCCTGGTCCCGGGAAGAAGGGGGGGGCTGGGGGGCATCGGGTGGGGGGCTCGATCCGTGCCAGGTGCAGGGTCTGCTGGCTGGGTGCTGGTAGGCTTGCACCTGGCACGGGCACCATAGCCAGCCCGTGCCCCTTTAAGCGGTCCGGGGCTGGGAGGGGGCAGACGAGTTTCCCTGGGCTAGCCTCCCACTAGTTCGAATTAAGGGTCTACACCGCCCTTAATTCGAACTAGTAAGTTCGAACTAGGCTTAATCCTCGTGGAATGAGGATTACCTAGTTCGAACTAAGTGCTCCGTTAGTTCGAATTAAATTCGAACTAACGGAGCTCTAGTGTACTGCCTATGAAAGTTAGTTCGAACTAACGTCCGTTAGTTCGAACTAACTTTGTAGTGTAGACATACCCTGAGTGTATAACTCTGCTTATGTGGGAAACTATAATAACTTGATCCACTTAGAGGGGCAACAGGCCTAATATATCTGGACAGTCCAGAAGAGGGAAGAAGAGTGTTAAATTTTTTTGGGGGGGGAAATCCAGGTTTGGGAGTGTGCTGAGGTCACCCTGCAAGTAATAACAAAGGTTGGTGGGAGCCAGAGTGTGACTAGAATATACTGAGGTTAAATGCAGACAGTCAGGTTATTACTGGCAAGCTGGCAGACTATTTGTGAGTGGCTCAAGTGGGACAGCAGCAAAGCATTCACCCAAGGTCATATCTTAAAAACAACAATGTAGGCAATTTTATCCACTCCTTCACCAGCTCCTGTCAATTTACATGCATCATCAATCAACAAATCTGTGACATAAACTGAAAATGTAGGGCCAATGTTAAACAAACTGAATTTCATATGAAGCACAGGGGCTATGAAATGCAATGTACTATTCAATGTCTAATAAATTAAAGTGTGGTTGTCTCAATGTCTCATCAATGATGTAGATATTGGGATAGAGAGTACTCTTATTAAATTTGCAGATGATACCAAACTGGGTGGGGTTGCAACTTCTTTGGAGGATAGGGACATAATTCAAAATGACCTTAGCAAGTTAGAGAAATGGTCAGAGGTAAACAGGATGAGGTTTAATAAGGAGAAATGCAGAGTGCTCCACTTAGGAAGGAACAATCAGTTCCATACATACAGGGACTGTCTAGGAAGGAGCATGGCGGAAAGGGATCTAGGGGTCATAGTGACCACAAGTTGAATATGTCAACAGTGTGATGCTGTTGCAAAAAAAGCAAAATGATTCTAGGTTGTATCAACAGGTGTGTTGTAAGCAAAACTCGTGAAGTCATTCTGCCGCTCTACTCTGCACTAGTAGGCCTCAGCTGGAGTACTGTGTCCAGTTCTGGGCGCCACATTTCAAGAAAGATGTGGAGAAATTGGAAAGGGTACAGAGAAGAGCGACAAGAATGATTAAAGGTTTAGAGAACATGACCTATGAAGCCAGGCTTCATGAACTGGGCTTGTTTAGTTTGGAAAAAAGAAGATTAAGGGGGGACATGATAGCGGTTTTCAAATATCTAAAAGGGTGTCACAAGGAGGAAGGAGAAAATTTGTTCCTCTTGGTTTCTGAGGACAGGACAAGGAGTAATGGGCTTAAAGTGCAGCAGGGGAGGTTTAGATTGGACATTAGGAAAAAATTCCTAACTGTCAGGGTGGTCAAATATTGGAATAAATTGCCAAGGGAGGTGGTGGAATCTCCCTCTCTGGAGATATTTAAGAACAGGTTAGATAGACATCTGTCAGGGATGGTGTAGACGGAGCTTGATCCTGCCTTGAGGGCGGGGGGCTGGACTCGATGACCTCTCGAGGTCCCTTCCAGTCCTATTATTCTATGATTCTATGATTCTATGAATATAAGTGAAGATTTTGCAGAATTTTTTTCTGCTGCTAATGTGCATTGCAGAATCCAGTCTTATAATGTAATGTAGGTTAATCTTATTTCACATTAAGCAGTACTTTGCCTCTGCTGGTATCTGACAATGCTACAAAAGAAGTCCAGTGACAACCTTCCTTTTCCTCTTATTCTTCACTATGAACAAAACAGTAGAACTTACTCAGGTCCATAAATCATTCAGTCCAATGAACAACTGGTTTTTAGTGTTCAACTGAAAATGAAAACACGATAGTAGTTCAGTTTAACTGTCCTTCTGGGTATGTCTACAATGTAATTAGACAACAGAGGCTGGCCAATGCCTGCTGACAGACTCATGGGGCTCAAGCTAAGGGGCTGTTTAACCGTGGTGTAGACTTTCAGGCAGGGTCTTAGAGATCAAGCACCTGTCCAAGCCGTTACATTAACATTCACAGTACAAAATATATGGGCT
The DNA here is from genome assembly GCF_052426305.1 of Pelodiscus sinensis. Lineage (NCBI taxonomy): Eukaryota > Metazoa > Chordata > Testudines > Trionychidae > Pelodiscus > Pelodiscus sinensis. The sequence continues at coordinate 25,206,111 of NC_143059.1, read as the reverse complement.
GTACATCCAAAGGCAAGAATCTGAGCCTAGAGATTTTTAGAAAAAGGTAAATATAAGTAAATATTAATCCAAGGTAATATATTGTACTTCTTCTTATCTGAGAAATAGTAATTACTTGTATGAGCACAACAAAAAGTATCATCAATAGTTTTTCAAATAAAAGCAAAAATGTAAGTTACTATTTTCCATTACCCTGTTTATTTCCTATTCTTCATGCAGGTAAATTTTTTATTCACAAGAATATTTGTGGAAAGTAATAGCATATTGAATATTCCTAAAAATATAGAATTGTGCCACGTGTACAGCCAGGGATATTTGGCCCTGATTCAGCTAGGTAACTTTGCTGACTCACATGTGTAACTTTAAGTTTAATATACTTCCACTTGGGCTTGTTTACTTTGCTGAATGGAGATCTTAGGGGACTGGGATTTGGAAGCGTAAGGAGGGAATGCTTTCTTCTTCATATAAAGGAAGGGCATCTCATACGGTATCACAAACATATGCCTGTTCTTCCATTAAGGAGAAAATCCTATAATTTTCAGCTTTATCTTAAATAAAATGGTAATCTTATATATTTAGAATGCATCTTTATATCACTTTATTCACTTTCATTCCAATCTTGTAACTTTTGAACTCTAACGTCGTACACTTCTAGCCTTTCTATTTCAAAGTTTGCTCACTGCACTGCATTTGAGATTCTTTGCCGCACATGCAAGGTTAATAAAGTGTTTACTGAAACCTGAATAAAATTCACTCATGTATGTATTACAGCTTTTGTCTGAACAGAAGTACCATTAGAAAATGTACTTATATTCCCTTTAGAACTGGACTTAAAAATTCAATTTGTAAAGTTAAAAGGGGAGAAAAACCAAAACATAAACAATCCATAAGACCACAATGGTATCTATCGCCTTTGGTAAAATTAAGGTCAGTTATGTAGATTTTTGAATACTGTTGACAGCATGGAATTTATTGTAAAACAATATCATCTGGGAACATCACAAAACAAAACCCTGAGGTTCCACAGCATTCTAAATAAGACAGAAGATGTAGTCAAAAGGTTAATTGCTTCTAAGTGGCAATTCAGATATTATATTTCTGAAATATTGCTGAAAACCCTAGATGTTTGGTTAACTTAAGAAACGAGTAAGCATAGGTTCATTCGATCGATCATTCATGTTCAGAAAAGAAATAGGATTCAGCTTGCTGGGAATTTGAATAGCTTTTCAACAACATAGTGCTTTTCAGCTCAGTCATAAACATTTCTCACAACTGTCTCCTTATGGATTTCTCCTCCCCCAAGGGCAACCTCAATAACCCTTGCCTGATTCTCTAAGATCAAGAAACTTACTGTAATTATTACCTGTGTTATGTGTGACTTTAACAAAGACTGAAGAAAATAACCTGCAATATGCTGACACTGGGATGCAGAATGTATTCACTATGTCTCTGCCATGCTTAAAATGTTAGAAGAATATGCATGTTCTCCTAAGCCGTATTTTTCCGTTCTGAAACTTTAAAAAAATTAATTTCTATTTCTTATCAAAACTGGTGTATTTACTATACTCTTATTTTATATTGTATGAGGCTAAAAACTAAATTTTCAGGTTTGCTATGTTACTTATATCAGATGATAGGCTACTTAATATTCTCTTTCCAACAAAATCTTCATTAAACAAATTAAACCATAAAATACCCAGTTATTAAAATATATACTCAAGAACAATGTACATAAAGCCTTATGCTTCCCCCAGAACAGTATGGCTGCATCTAGACTGGCAAGTTTTTCTGAAAAAGCAGCTGCTTTTGTGGAAAAACTTGCCAGCTGTCTACACTGGCCACTTGAATTTCCGCAAAAACACTGACGATCTCATGTAAGAATGTCAGTGTTCTTGCGGAAATGCTATGCTGCTCCCGTTCGGGCAAAAGCCCTCTTGCGCAAATGCTTTTGCGCAAGAGGGCCAGTGTAGACAACGCTGTATTGTTTTGCACAAAGAAGCCACAATCATGAAAATGGCGATTGGGGCTTTCTTGCGCAAAACCGCGTCTAGATTGGCCTGGACGCTTTTCTGCAAAAAGTGCTTTTGTGGAAAAGTGTCCATGCCAATCTAGACGCTCTTTTCCGCAAATGCTTTTAACGGAAAAACTTTTCCATTAAAAGCATTTGCGGAAAATCATGCAAGTCTAGATGTAGCCTATTAGGGGCCAAGTTTCTACGCTTAGTTGAATTGTTGTAGCTGAGTTACTCAGAATTTACATCAATGGTATGGAGAGTAAAATCTGTCCAATATCTTAGGGCTATTTTGCTGAATTCTTAGTATGTTTAAATACCACAGAATATCAATTTGTTACATTGATTGTTCCCTAAAAAGTGCATTATGTATGAAATTGACTTTAGCAAGAAGGGGTCACATATAAAATAAGTGACTATTCACATAGATAGCTTAGCTTTGAATAATTGTTTAATAATTTAACTCACTTAACTTTTGTAATCATGTAGCTCATAATTTACTCCAGAATTTAATGCATTTAAAATTTCTTCTTGCCTCTGGCATGCTTCAGAAATGATGCCCTTGCATGATAGAAGAGGGTATTTTACGACCACATCAGTTTGGGGACACATTTACAACCCAGGGAAATCAGTCTTCAGATGTGCAGAATATATCATTGTAACCATTCTGCCTAGGGACATTCTTGTAAGGGTAGATTTTAAAATGCATTGACTAAGAAATTATCCTGGACTGACTGTGCCAAACATTAGTCCTCTGCAAACATGAACAAATAAGATTCAGTTTTTAAAGCTGTGCAATTGTATCTATAACTGCTCAGTGGTTCATGTAGATAATGGTTACCTTATTTAGCAATACAAATAATTACACCGAAACAGTTGACAAAACAAATGGAAAACCGATTAAGAAACTAGAACAAATTTAAATAAAATACAAAACTGGTTTATAAACATGGAGATAATTATATCAAAACTGATTGGACAAAAACTATTTCTCTCAGAGTTTGATATTATCATAAAATACAAGAATGTATCCTGGTACATGAGGAAGAGACAGAAAATAGAAAATGTAAAAGTTAAAGCTGTGTAACCTTAAGTCTGCCTTCATTTGTATACATTATGACACAGTATTTATTGATATGTTATTCTCAATTATTATTTATTGAATTACACAGTTAGCTATTTTATTTATAATTTGTGTTGAGGTCATGCTCAGAGCCTTAAACAGGACCAGAACTCCGTTGTTCTGGGCTCTTTACTGGCACACAGGGTAATTGAATTTCCCCCACAAAGAACTTATAAAAGAAAATAATACTAGATGCATCAAGATCAAACTAGCAAGAGACATAAATGAAACCAAGAAAACATGCCACAAATACATTAGAAGCAAGAGGAACAACAAGGACTTTGTAGACACATTACCCAATGGGAAAAATCATAACAGAAAACATGGAAATGTCATAGGCGCTTAATGATTTCTTTGTTTTGGGTTTCACCAAGAAGGTTCATAGTGATTGGATGTCTAACATCATAACTGCCTGTGAAAATGAGGTGGATTTAGGGTATGTCTACACAGCAAAGTTATTTCGAAATAACAGCCAGTATTTCAAAATAAATTTCCTAGCATCTACACAGCAAAACTGCTATTTCAAAATGAATTCAAAATAGCGAAGTACTTATTTTGAATTTAGTAAACCTCATTCTACGAGGAATAACTCCAAATTCGAAAGAGCTATTTCAAAATAAGTGCTGTGTAGACACTTATTTAAAATAGGGGGCCCCCAGCCTTCCTACGGTGCTATGGTGGCCACTCCAGCCTCAACCAAGAACACTTCTGTCCCTCCTCCCTTCCCCAGAGCCCTTAAAGGTGTAGCCTCTGGCCACAGTGCCTGTGCCAGCTCCAAGCCTGCCAGCCCAGAGCCAGCAGTCACTGCCCCTGACCCAGTGGCCCCAAAACATAAGCCAGCAAGCCACTGGCAGCCAGCCCTCCACTGCTCCCAAGGAGCAGTCTGCCAGCTCCCAAGATCCTGCCAGGGCCCAGAGAAGGCAAACGCCTTCCTGGTCCAGGGTGGAGATCATGGACCTTATTCAGGTTTGGGGGGGATGCCCCCAATGTCCATGATCTCCGCACTAGACAGAGGAACGCAGTCATCTATGCCAGGATAGCTGCCAGCCTGGCCACCAAAGGCCACATGCAAACCCAGGAGCAGGTTTTCATGACAATCAAGTTGGTCTGGCAAGACCCCCAACTCTGAGCTCTGAGCTTCCTCTCCCACTTCTTCCCCTTGCTTCCACCTTCCAGCTCCCTCCTCCCAGGTTTCCCCCTCCCCTCTCCCACCCTCTCTTCTCCCCTCTCCCACCTCCTTTCCCCAGCCTCACCAGAGTTTCATTCCCCACCCCCCAGTTTTGTTAAATAAAGAGAGTTTGTGTTCATGTATTTTATTTGACATCAGGAAGGGAAGTTAGGGAGGAGTAAGTGGAAGGATGTGAGGGAGGAATGAGGCAAAAGCCCCCAGTGAGGCAGACCGAGGATGCTCTTAGTGCTCCTCAGGATGGAAGCTCTCCTGCAGGACCTCCTGGATATTGACAGCCCCCCGATGGACCTCTTGGATGGCAGCCTGCAAAAAGTGCAGCCAGGGTCACAGTAATGCATCCAAGAGAAGCACCAGAATACTCAGGGGCAGCTCCGGCTCCATGTTGCAGAATGCTGTGGTGTCCCTAGTGAGGGCAACCAGAGCATGCAGAGACAAAATGCTTTGCTGGCCCTTATCGAGGTAAACAACCAAGCGGGAAACCTGAGAACTGGCTATCTGAAGCGGGGGTGGGAGGGTCCCTTTAAGCACAGTCCTCAGATAGCCTCAGGCAGCAGCCCCACATAGTAAGTCCTGACCTGGTGCCCTGCTGGAACTGGTTCCAGCCAGCCTTAAATGCAATTCAGAATCCACTCAGTGTGGACGTGCTATTTTGAAATAGCAAAATGCTATTTCAAAATGCATTTTGTGTGTAGACGCGTTATTTCAAAATAAGCTATTTTGAAATAACTATTTCAAAATAAGATATTTTGAAATAACACTGTAGTGTAGGCATACCCATTGAGACTAAAATAGGGAAAGAACTAATTAAACAATTACTAATTAATCAATTACTAATTAATCAATTTAATGTCTTCAAGTCACCAGGGCCTGATGAAATGCCCTGAATATTCAAGGAGGTGACTGAGGAAATATCTAAATCATCTTTGAAGAGTCATGGAGTATGAAGAGATTCCAGAAGATTGGACCAGGGCACATATTGTATCCATCTATAAAAAAGGAAATAAAGATAACCCAGGAAATTACAGATCAGTCAGTTTAACTTCTTACCCCCAAAATAATAGAGCAAATAATTAAGGCATCAATTTGTAAGTGACTAGAAGCTAAAAAGGTGATAAGTAACAGCATGGATTTGTCAAGAACAAGTAATATCAAACTAGCCTGATAAATTTCTTTGTCAGAGTAACAAGCCTTGTGACTAGGGAGGAAACAGTAGACCCAGTATATCTTTACTTTAGTAAAGCTTTTGATATTGTACCATATGATCTTTTCATTAACAAACTAGGGAAATTCAAGATAGATGGTGCAAAGGTTTATGCAAGGACTGAGTGTAACAAACAATAGTAGGGAAGTGGGTCAGATGATGACCATAACCAAAATAAAGTTCTGCATTTACAGTGAAATTTACATACAATGTGCAAGGGGCACTAAGACCTTTCACTCCACTTACAACTCACACAAGGGATAATGTGAATGAGGACCAGGTGAAAGCCTCCTTTGGGAGAGAATCCAGGATTAAACACACAGGCTACGTCTACACTGGCCCCTTTTCCGGAAGAGGAGTAATGGTAGTTCGGAATAGGACCCTAGTCCGAACTACCTAGTTCGAGCCCCGTGTAGCCGCGCTACACGGGGTTCGAAGCAGCGGGGATTTAAAAATGGCGGCTCCCCGCTTATGCTAATGAAGCCCGGGAAATTCAAATCCCGGGCTTCATTAGCAAGTGCGGTATGCATACATTACCCCGCTAGTTCGAACTAGCGGGGTAGTGTAGACATACCCCCATATAGTTAAGTTAGATGGATGCTTAAGTGCTCTGATGACTTACGATGGATTGTTAAATTGGGGCCTCTGTGTGTGTGGAAATGCTTAACTGTATTAGAATAAAATTTATTAATGTCTCAGTATATTATTGTACCTATTCTTATAGCCTCTCATCTCCCATTCCTTGCTCTCAATGGACAGCCCATAAATAGACACAATAAAATGATGGCTCCAGTTTGGGAAATGAGACGGGCATTGAAAAATGTCCAGAAGGCATTCAAATCAAGGCTTGGCCTCATGACAGGCATGTAAGTTCATTGGGTTTGTTTAATTTAGAAAAGAGAAAATTGAGGGGGGACATGATAACAGTTTTCAGGTATCTAAAAGGATATGTCTACACTAGCTTGTTAATTAGAGCTAGGTAGGCAAATGAGGCGACCAGAGTTGCAAATGAAGCCCAGGATTTAAATATCCCGGGCTTTATTTGCATGTTCCCATCCAGTCGCCATTTTGAAATGTCATTAGCCCGAACTCACTGCTGCGCGGCTACACGTGGCAGTGAAACGTTAATTTGAACTAAGTCCTTAGTTCAAATGAACTGTTACTGCTCGTGGAATGACCTTGTGGAATGAAGAGTAACAGTTAATTCAAACTAAGGACTTAGTTTGAATTAACGTTTCACTGCCACGTGTAGCCACGCGGCTGTGAGTTCGGGGTAGTGAAATTTCAAAATGGCTACTGGAGGGGAACATGCAAATAAAGCCCGGGATATTTAAATCCCAGGCTTCATTTGCAACTCAGGTCACCTCATTTGCCTGCCTAGCTCAAATTAACGAGCTAGTGTAGACATACCCAAAGGGTGTCTTAAGTAGGAGGGAGAAAACTTATTCATCTTGGCCTCTGAGGATAGAACAAGAAGCAATGGGTTTAAACTGCAGCAAGGGAGGTTTAGGTTGGACATTAGGAAAAAGTTCTTAACTGTCAGGGTGGTTAAACACTGGAATACATTTCCCAGGGAGGTTGTAGAATCTCCATCTCTGGAGATATTTAAGAGTAGGTTAGATAAATGTCTATCAGGGGTGGTCTAGACAATATTTGGTCCTGCCATGAGGGCAGGGGACTGGACTCAATGACCTCTCAAGGTCTCTTCCAGTCCTAGCATTCTATGATTCTATGATTCTATGTACATAAACTAGGAAGGTTAAACAAGGTTTAATGGGAAATGGTGATCTAAGCCCTGAGGTAAATGGGCAAGTGGAATACCAGGAGAAAACTCAGGGAAAGCCTCCTGATACATACTGAGAAAGCAGGGCAATCAGTTGGTTATCTTAGGTGCCTGTTCACAAACGCAAAAAGCCTGGGAAACGAACAGGAAGAACTGGAAGTCCTGGCACAAACAAAGAACTATGAAAAAAAAACAGAACTATGTAGCACTTTAAAGACTAACAAGATGGTTTATTAGGTGATGAGTTTTCGTGGGCCAGACCCACTTCCTCAGATCAAATAGTGGAAGAAAATTGGCATGACCATATATACCAAAAGATACAATAAAAAAAACGAACACACATGAAAAGAACAAATCAAATTTCAGAACAGAGGGGGGAGGAAGGGGAGAGGTAAATGTCTTTGAGCTAATGATACTACAGGTGATAATTGGGGAAGCTATCTTTGTAATGGGTAAGATAATTAATGTCTTTGTTGAGACCTAGGTGTAAAGTGTCAAATTTTAGTATGAATGGCAGTTCAGAAGATTCTCTTTCAAGTCTGGTGTTAAAATGTCTTTGAAGCAGGATGCAGGTAATTAAGTCCTTGAGACAATGCCCTTTCTGGTTGATCCTGTCTAATATCTGTTTTGTGGACATTGATTCTTTGTCGAAGTGTCTGAGACGTTTGTCCAATGAACATAGCAGACGGACACTTTCGGCACATGATAGCATAAATTATATTTCTGGATGAGCAGGAATATGTGTTCTTGATCTTATAACTGAATTGGTTAGGTTCAATAATGGTATCAGTAGAGTGAATATGTGGACAAAACTGGCAACAGGGTTTGTTGCAAGGGAAAGTTCCAGGGTTGGTATGAGTGTAGTATATCCTGTGGTAAGAATTATCTTGAGGTTAGGTGTTGTCTATAGGAGACTATGGGTCTTGGAGTTTGGTATCCTGTTCCAGTATAGGCTGTAGTTTATTGATAATGTGTTGGACAGGTTTAAGGTGGGGGCTGTTGGTGATGACAAGTAGTGTTCTATTGTTGGTTTTCATGGGTCTGTCTTGAGGGAGATGTTTTCTGGGTATTCATCTGGCTCTTTCAATTTGTTTCTTTTATTTCTTCGGGTGAGTAGTTGAGGTTTATAAATGCTTGGTAGAGATCCTTAAGTTTCTGGTGTCTCTCAGTGGGATTAGAGCAGATGCGGTTGTATCGAAGGGATTGGCTATAGATGATGGATTGTATGGTGTATTCTGGACGGGAGCTGGAGGTATGTAGGTAACTCAAATACATAGATTTTAATTAAGTAAATTATTTCCTAGAGTTTCACCTTTTCCAAGTGGTTCATAATTGCAACTGTACCCACAAATTTCCACAGGTTCTTCAGTGTTGATTATAACACTAAAACACCCTGACAGTGGGGCCGACAGCCTCATCAGACGCTTGGACAAGGTGGGGGGGAGGAGGAAGGTCCCAGATGGAAGAGACGGGACCTGGGGGCAGCCAGTCCTCAGCACCACCGAGACTGTAGTGCACCTTCCCCAGCCACAGTGCTGCCTCGAGCATGCCACATGGTGCTCCAGCAGCAATTTAAAGGGCCCAGGACTCTGGCAGCAATTGCTGCTGCAGTAGTGTTAGTCAGGAGCTCTGGGCCCTTTTGTATTGCCAGGTCCTGGGGCAGTTGCTCCCAGTTTACTCCAAGTAAATAGTGCTTCTAAATTACTTAGGAACTTAAATCCCATTTTTAAAGAGACTTAGGCACCTAGGCACTTTTGAATACTGATATCTCATCTAAATTGCCATCATTAATTTTGATGGTGTCCACAAAAGTGTAATAAATGCTTGAAACGTAGACGATAGCATAACAAAATGGAGAAAGGACATTCTTAGTACATCAGTGACTCGCAGCAGCTGTCTCTCTCATCCATTCAAGCCAGTGATGGAGAATGCCTGAGAAAGTGGTTGACAGACTGGGATATGAAGAACTGATTTATTGAAGCTTAGAGACTGATTTCACCATGGCTCCATATGAGGTCAGGCTGCCAGCATGGATCAGCTTGCAAGCCTTAGGCCTTGATTCAGGACATTGTTAAAGCATGTGCTTGAATGCCTTTCTTGAACACAAATGCTGTCCTTAAATAAGGCCAACTTCACATTCTGAGGCCATCTAACTCTTTGTGCCAGCTGAGTGCTTACTAAACATTGTAGTGGGGTCTTCTAAGGTTATATCTTTCTATTCAAATGGATTTGCTGGTCTTAATATGAATCTTCTCTGCATAGGAGAAGAGAAAACAATGGCTATTAATTTTACTTCTGGCTACGTCTATACTGCAGGTTTCTTGCACAAGAACAGCTGCTCTTGCACAAGAACTTGTGGAGCATCTACACTGAACATGTGTTCTTGCACAAGTAAATTTACAGTAAAGCGTCAGAACAGAGGGCTTCTTGTGCAAGAGTTATTCCTCCCCCCCATGAGGAATAAGCCCTCATGTGCAAGAGCTCTTGCTCAAGAAGGCAGTATGGACAAGCAACAGGGGTTTCTTCTTCAAGAAACCCCTATGACTAAAATGGCCATCAGAGCTTTCTTGCGCAACAGAGCTTCCACACTGCCATGGACGCTCTTGCGCAAATCACATCTCTTGCCCAAAAGCACATAGCAGTGTGGATACTCTCTTGCGCAAGACCTTTTGCTCAAGAACTCCTGGGCTACGTCTACACTGACATGATTTTACGGAAATGCTTTTAACGGAAAAGTTTTCCATTAAAAGCATTTTTGGAAAAGAGCATCTAGATTGGCATGGACTCTTTTCCGCAAAACCACTTTTTGCGGAAAAGCGTCCGTGCCAATCTAGACGCGGTTTTGCGCAAAAAAGCCCCGATCGCCATTTTAGCCATTGGGACTTTTTTGCACAAAACAGTACTGTGCTGTCTACCCTTGCCCTCTTGCGCAAATGATTTTGCAAGAGGGCTTTTGCCTGAACGGGAGCAGCACAGTATTTCCACAAGAAAATCTTACATGAGATCGTCAGTGTTCTTGCGGAAATTCAAGCGGCCAGTGTAGACAGCTGGCAAGTTTTTCCGCAAAAGCAGATGATTTTGCGGAAAAACTTGCCAGTCTAGACACAGCCCTGTGCAAAACAGTTCTTGTGCAAGAAGCCTGTGTTGTAGATGTAGACTCCATGTATTTCATACACATGGTTTTTTAAAATATTTATGCATTTCTGTTTGAAACAATACTACAACTATTTCCAAATCCATAAGAAGCTGAATACATAGGAACGTTTCTGTTTGGCATTTTGAAGAATAATGGATACTTCACATCATGGAAATTCTAGTACTAGCTAATGACAGTGTTTCGGAGAATATGTTCATCTTAGATTATTGTGGTGTGATGACTTCAGGATTTAATGCTAATTTTTGTGTTTTGGAATGGCAAAAATGCTATAAATATGGACTGTGCTTAATGCATGTTATCTTCAGAATTAACTTTTTTCAGCATCTTCATTTTAATTTCCTACTACATGTACTTTTTTTAGTGGGATTTCCAATTACAGGTTGAAACTCTTTAAACTGGGAACATCTGCCAGGACCAGATACTTTCTGGGACCAGAGATTCCTAGTGGGAGTCCTGCAGGCCGGCAGGGCAGTGAGCACCTGCCACATGGCAGCAGTGCTTCGTGGCAGGGCGGTGAGAGCCCCATGTGCAGTAATAGGACACGTGGCTGGGCTGTGTGGGGCAGTGATGGGACCCCGATGCAGCTGCTGGGGCCCAGTGCACGGGAGCAGTGGGGTTGCTGGGAGTGGCAGCAGGAGCTGACAGAGGAGCAGGGGCCAGCGACAGGCAGGAGCTGACCAGGAGGCTGGTGGTCGGTCCAAAGCTGAGGAGGTGGTAGGGTGGCCAAAAATGACCACCCTTAGCCCAGTAAAATCCCTCATCTGGGACCTGTCAGGTCCTGAGGGTGCCAGACTAGAGAGGTCCAATTTGTATCATCAGCTATGGCAGCTTCTTCTCTTCAGAATTTACAGTAAAACTCCGATAGTCCGGCATCCAACTGTTCGGCACTCCTGATACTCCAGCATCAAAATGCCAAGCGTGCCTGACCAGCTGATTAAAAAGCCTGCCGTTCAGCACTCGCGCTGGCTGTAACTAGACAGAGCATAAGGTTGGCGGGAGGAGGAGTGGGATCTTGTTACAGTATGGAGAAGAGGGTTTTGCTTCAGTGAAGGGGAAAGGGGAGGGGAGAGGGAGGAGGATCAGGTTACAGCACAGAGGAGACCGGAAGAGGAAGGGGGAAGGGAGAGGGAGGGAGATTGTGTCCTGGCCAGCTGTTAAGCCCTGCAGCAGTACCGGACCTCCTGATTCTCCGGCAAATCTGATAATCCGGCACTACTTAGGTCCAAAAGGTGCCGGATTATCGGAAGTCTACTGTAATTGGTAAAACTCAGGAAAAAATATGTCTGGCCATTTAGTTTGATAAACTACTAATCTTTTAGGACTCTAGAAAAAAAATGCAGCTACTCCAGACTGAAGAGTAGGACTAGCTGATATGTTATCGAAGACCAAATCTCTTCCAATCCTGGAAAGATTTTGGTGTCTAGGCATCACATCCTCAAAGATCTTTATTTTTAATTTATCTCTGCTAACAGGAAAAAAGGGATTTGCTCTCCAGCCCTAAGGAAACCATAGCAGTTTGGATTACCCAAGAAGATAAAAGCCCCAGGACAGCAGGAGCCTGGTATATGCTGGGGTTCCCAGCCTCAGACTAACTTTAAGAAGCCAATACAATATAAAGAGCATACATACACCAATTTAATTATGCAAAATGGTTCTAGATCAGTTAATCGAACTGCATTTTTTCTTTAAATTGGAAGCTGCTTAAGATGTAAAACAGAGATTATAGGAAAGCAATTTTAGATTTTTTTTTCAAATACAGTAAGAAAAGCCCACACAATGGCTTGAAAAGGCTAACAACAGACATTTAAAAAGCGAGTCTGTTTTTACAAGTGCTTATCTTGCCTACAATTGGAAGGAATAGTTGTTCTCTCTCTCGCAGCTGATCTGCCTTGCTGTCTTGTAGCTTGCAGTGAAAGAGAAAGGAGGAATATATAAGAATGTTATTCATATGGGTATTGATTTGTCCTCATTTTTCTTTCATATATTTAATTTCTTATTTCTGTAAACATGACCTTTAGGCAGAGGTTATTATCTATCATTCAGCACTCAATCATATTAGTTCACATAAAGAACAAACAATTGTTCATTATGAATTTTGGTCAGCTGGTCCATCTAAAACGTATTATTTTGCTCAGTGTATATAATCAATAGTTCTGACAAAAAAGAAGGTTTTCTTTAGATGTGCTAAAGTCACAAGAGTCTCAGGAAACATTCCAGGGTAGTGGAACGGGATAGCAAGTCATTCACAAAGAAGAACAGATCCGGTGGGGGAGGAGGGGCAATTGTTTTCCAAATGTCCAACACATCCAGACTGTCCTAAATTCATAGTCTTAAAAAAATTTCCTAGATCACTCTCTTGCGCCAATATCTCAAAATAAATAGCTCTGCATTGATCATATCTGAGATAACTGTGTAAATCCCCCTGAGTATTATCTGTCTTCTAAATAGAACCAGATTTATTTTCACAAAACCATGTTCCGTGTAACTACTACTAGCAGGCAGAGATTTTATTGATGTTAGGTTTTAATATGGTTACTACAGCAGTAACTTAGTGAAGGCTTGCAATTTCATGCTTCCCAGATGGCATTTTCACAATATCTCAGCAGCCTGGAAAAGCTACAACTACTACCTACCCAATGACAGATGTCTTCTTTATACAATTACAGTGTATGGCAGGAAGCACAGGTTTCTGAGCCAGTAAACTTTTCAGTAGGTAGGTTGAACTTTATATGGGTTCAATAGTTTGTATTAGATATTTTTAAGAGGTTATAATGCAAGATTTCTTTGCTGGTATATGTCATGCTAACTAATAGATATCCTCAGGATGGTTGAAAGGGCATCATTCCTTCATCCTTCTCATATTTCCTTTGTGATCATAGCTCACCATTTCTCTGTGTGTGCAAAAACTAATAATGATAAAGGAAATGCCACTACTTATAGGTAGAACTTCTGTTTTTCAGGGGTTATTAATTTCACGTTTGGAATTTATTTTATAGCAATTTTTGAGTTGCATGTATATTTCCAAAATGTGGTAGATTTCCAGGCTCTGGGCATATACTGTAATGAGTAAAGTATGTTATATACATTGCTACAACACTATTACTGTGTAACCAGTTTGTAATGTTCCCTAGAGAACTTTAAGACTGTACTGTTTTAACAGCATGATGTTAAATCTCAGTAGGGAATTCTTAGTGTGACCAGCAAGGTCTAACTGGGCAAATTAAGGAATAACATGACTTAGAAATCACATCTCTGTAGTTTACATAGATAAGCCCTTCGAGATACTTAACCTTTTCTGCTGTTTTCCCATCGTAATTGGATAAATAGGTAGAGTTTTTCTGTCCCTTTCCCCTCCTTTTTTTTGGCAATCAGTGTGTGCATTAGCAGGGTTTATTAATTAAAGCCAAAAATTAGAAGGCCTTTGTGCAAGGCTAAATCCACAGAAAAAAAGTTTCCATTGAAGTTTATAGGCTTTATTTATTTATTGCATTACCAAGCATCTAGGAACCATCATTATGAATCTAGACCACATCATGCTTGGCGCAGTATAAGGAAAAAACAGCCTTGTTCATAGAAATCAAATTAAATATTTCTTCAGCTACAACCTACTAAATTTACAATTCCTACAATTCAGTTTGATTTCATAAGAACATGCACAGCTAACCCAGCCTGCTACTGCTTTAAACCCCCAGTGCTAAGATCCTGCATTCTGTGGTGCTTCCCTGAGGCAGCACTGGAGAGGCAAAAGAGGATTTAAGGCAGCACTGATGAATCTAAAGCTAAATTATTTTTGTAGATGAATATATTATGTGTGTGCCCCAGGCAACTAGATTTGACATTTGCCTTTTGCTGATCATTTCAAACAAACAATGAAAGGAAACTGATCCAGAAGGGACTGGAAAGAAAAAAAAATCACTCTTAAGCCACTATTTTCCTCTTCCATCCCTCCCTACCTTTTTAATCAGCAACTTGCACCAAAAGTGGCTCCAAAAAGATATTAAATGAGGTTCAAATTTTATAACCCTTCCCCCCTTCCATAAATTCAGTACTAAGTGCTTCAGTGCCCTACAGGTCAGATTAAAAGCCCATTAAAATCAATGGAAAGACTTGAACATCAACGGGAGTTGGATCAGACTGTCCCTGTTTGCCGCAACAGCAGTGTCCCATTACATTACTGGGGCAACCTTTCAGCTGAAGATTGCAGAGCATTGTGCAATTTTCTCTCTTCCCGTTGCTCTTTAACACCAACGCCAGGCTCATATTGACATTTATGAAACTGGCTAAAGATGAAGAACTGTCACTCGCAGAGGAGTACAAGCCAGATGTGAAGCCTCTGAGGAGATTCTGTATGGCACCGCTATGATGCATTGAAGCACCGAGTTCACAACCTCAGTGAAACAGGTTCCAATACTAGCTTTATGCCACCTTTGGCCTTCCTATGCTGTTCCAAACATTGGAGAAACCATAATGTAACTTAGACTTCCCCCCTAAGACAGTCTAAGTTATGGGTCTCCCCTCAGGCTGTTCTGTGCGCTTCAGAACCGTCCAGAATCTCTGCAGTAGTGATTTCTGTGACCCCACCTTGTCACATGTTTTCCATCCTCGGCCCCACCCACTGTGCCTGGAGTTGCAAGAGGATTCGCAGCAGGAAGCTTTGCGGCCACCTTCTCCTCTGTCTGCACCAGGGGACTGCTGGATAGTGGCTTTTAGGCTCCCTTTGCCTCACTCCTGAAAATTTACACCCCAAAAAGGGACTGAAGCAAGGGCAGGAATCTCACCCTACATCTTCAGATGAAGTGGTGGTAAAGATCTCACCCTAGACCTCTGACTTCTATTTGATTATGTTCAATAACTTATTATGGTTCTAAAGCACATGACCACAAGCCAAATGCAATATCATTTTATTTGGGATTTTTAAAATTTAAGGCAGCCCTATGAATCATCTCCTAGCTTAGAGCCAATGCATGAAGTTTCATTCAGCCAAACAGTAAAGTGCCCCATGAACTAGGAAAGCACTGCAGAGATGCACACAAGGCGTTTCTGCATGGAGCTTTTGACATCTTTCGATTGGCAAAGTTTCTTTGGAAGGAAAGCATTCTCCCACTTAATGCCAATCTTTATCTCTAGGGCTTATACCCAGATAGTAATTCAATTTATACTCTTTCATGTCTTGATGCTACTATTGCATCTGCATAGAGTGCTATTGCTTTGAGACTCTAGGCTAAGCTCCCCTTGTAACTTGTCACTGAGTATTCTGTTCTATTTTGTACTTACCTTGTTTGCCATAGTCTGTGTTATTGAGGTGTGGCTATTTTTATCTCACTATTGTATCAAGTGAGCATGCCTTACACATCTCTGTATTTACAATATTCACCATCCTGCGTCCCCCATGCAGACACTGTGCTAGCGCCTGTAACCCATCCTGTCCCCCAATCCTCTCACAAAGGGCTGCACCCATCCCCTACTCACCAGAAGGCAGCAAGCAACATGAGCACAGGCTGGAGAACTTTGGAAGAGCAGGGGGCATCCATGCAACTGGTGGTCAGAGAGAAGTAGCAGTTTCCCTTCAAAGCACTGTTTCTCTTCAGCTGCTGGTAGCACTACTGCCTCTGCTTTCCCAGAGTCCTCCAGCCAGCATTTGTGATGTTCACCACCACTTGTGCCTCTTCTTTTCTCCCCTGAGGCGGCAGGTGATCTTTTGTTTGCATGGGCGGATGTTTGTAAGTCAGGTGTTTGTAACTCAGGGTATGTCTACACAGCAAAGTTATTTCGAAATAACTTTACCAGTATCTACACAGCCAAACTGCTATTTCGAAATTAAATTGAATAGCACCAATTTAGAAATTGCTATTTTGAAATAAGTGCTGTGTAGATGTTTATTTCGAAATAGGGGGCTTCCAGCCTTTCCCAGAGTGCCCTGGTGGCCACTCTGGGCACAACCAAGAAAACTCCTCTCCTTCCCCCCATCCCCGGAGCCCTTAAAGGGGTAGACTCTGGCCATAGTGCCTGTGCCAGCTCCAAGCCTGCCAGCCCAGAGCCAGCAGTCGCTGCACCTGACCCAGTGGCCCCAGCATGAGCCAGGCAGCCAGTGCCAGCCAGTTCTCCACCGCTCCCCAGGACCAGTCTGCCAGCTCCCAGGATCCTGCCAGGGCTGGAAAAGACGGGTGCCTGCCTGGTCCAGTGCGGAGATCAGGGACATAATTCAGGTGTGGGGGAGATGCCTCCAACGTCCATGATCTTTGCACTAAATGGAGGAATGCAACCGTCTACAAGTGGACGGCTGCCAGCTTGGCCTCCAAAGGCCACATGTGAATCCAGGAGCAGGTTCACATGAAAATCAAGGAGCTGCAGCAGGTATATGCCAGGGCCACAGGGGGCAGCTCCCAACCTGGGGCAGACCCAGACATCTGCCCCTCTTTTGATGCCATGGACCACATCCTGGGGAGCAGGATGGTTCGTGCCCCCCAGGTGGTCATTGATACTGGGGCAGAGCTTGCTGTCTCCTGCTGCCTCCCCAGATACCTCTCCTCCTCCCACTACTCCTTCTCCCCCCCCCCCGCTTCTTCCTCCCCACCGTCCTCATGCCCCCAGGGACGCCAAGGCCCCCGCGGTGTTGGGAGACAGCTGGGTCGACAAGACCCCCAACACAGAGCCCTGAGCTTCTCCTTCCCCCTCCTCCCCTTGACAGCTCTCTCCTCCCAGGTTTTCCCCCCTCCCACCTTCTTTCCCCAGTCTCACCTCAGTTTCATCCACCCCGCCCCCCCAGTTTTGTTCAATAAAGAGGCTTTGTTGTAATGAACACGTGTCTTTTATTGTACAGCAGGAAGGGTGGTTAGGGAGATTAAGTGGAAGGACATGTGGGAGAATGAGCCTCCAGTGGGGCACACCAGGGAGACTCTTACTGCCGGCAGAACGTGCTTCCTGGCTCGCAGCAACACGTCCAGGAAAAGTACCAGAGTGCCCAGGGGTGGCTCTGGCTCCATGCTGCAGAGTGCTGTGGTATCCTGAGTGAGGGTAACCAGAGCACGCAGAGAAAAAAAATGCTTTGCTGTCCCTCAGCAAGGTAGACAAGCAAGCAGGGATACCTTAGAACCATCTGTCTGGGGGAGCGGGGGTCCCTTTAAGCACAGGTATCAGATACCTTGTGTGGCTGCTGCCTGAGCTAACTCCTGACCTGATGTCCTGCCAGAACCGGTTACGGCCAGCCTTAAATGCGATTCAGTGTCCTATCAGTGTGGTTGCACTATTTCGAAATAGGAAAATGCTATTTTGAAATGCATTTTGTGTAGATGCATTATTTCAAAATAATGCTGTAGTGCAGACATACCCTCAGGGAGAATCCGTACATTCTCCCTCTGCATTCTACCTCGTGTGGGCAAGGAATGCAGGCTTAGCCACAGAACTTCTTAACCATTGTCAGAAGGGAAGAGATTCACTAGGACTGACAGGTTTCAATACAGAATGGCCCTTGGAAACAAAATGGCAATCACAAAACTAGGTTGTCTATGCTAACTTGAGAATGGATATTCCCCTCTGTCACAGTGGTGACAATCTCCTTTTCTCCCCCAGGAGCAGGACAGTAGGAAAAAATCTCTTTCCTCCAAAGAAGCAGGGCTGACACCAGAGGGCCCTTCCCATATTTGTTCTAGCAACCTAGGTATGTCTGCTTAGGTGAGCGAGCAAGGCATGCTGCACAGCTGTCCTCTTGCCATACTTACAGTCCTCTGCTCCGCCCAGGCAATGTGTTTTAGAGTTAAACAACATACTGAGATAAAGAGGAGTTTGCCTATTGCAGCTCTCATTTCACCCTTATAACATTATTTAATTCTTTGTGTAGATTACCTTACTAGATCATCCAATTTTGTTGCTAGATTTTTGGGGAGGAGGGTTAACTAACATTTGATGCCAAATATAGTAATACAAATAAACACAATCTTTACCAAATTTCTTCATCTAAAATATTCCTTTTTTTTTGTATGTTTGACTGTGCCTTTAAAAAAAAAGAAATGCAAGATGTATATTTAAGACATACATGCAGGCTGCTTTATGACTTCAGGTCTATAAAAAACTCTTGCAAACCTGACAATGTTCTCCAGAGCAAGTTACATTTTGAAATTTGACCAGGTCTCTCAGTCAATGCTCTCCAGATCAAAAAAACCCTGTGGCTTCTTGTTGGCATTCTCTTTCAGCAATTTCAGCCCCGATTCCCATTCTAAACAATGCTTCACTGGAGTTTCGATACTCATCAACCAAACTATGGGCTGTAAATTAGGAAATCAGCATGCAGACCTGACTTCAGGAAGAAAAAGCAAGAGCAATAGAGAAGAGAGAACTGGGCACTACACTGCTCATAGATCTTTAAAGTCCTTAGCTAGTCTGGGAATACATTTTTATGTTCTGACATCTTTTTTATCACATAGCCTATGTCTAGACCAGTGGTCACCAACTAGTAGATTAGGATCTACTGGTAGATCTTGGAGCCTCTGACAGGTAATTCTGACAGGTTTGGACAAGGGGCTACCAAGCACAGCAGTTTAGCCGCCTTTCCCCTCACAGCAGCACTACTCCTGCCTTTTGCCTTGGAGCTGCCTCCTCCTTGCCCTCCCCTCCAGCCTCCTGCTTGCTGCGCAGGGCAGGGGAGGGAAAGGAGGCAGTGCCTATGTCAGGGTGCCCCCCCTTGCACCCTGTATTCTGTCTTCACAGACTGGAGAGGGGACACAACAGGGCTTGGGATAGAGGGAGTTTGTTGGCTGCTTTTGGGAGTGGTGCAGGGCCAGGACAGGGGTGAGCCTTCCTTAGCCCCACTGCACCACCACATAGGTAAGCAGTGCCCAGCGGGAGCCAGCTCTGAATCTCTGCCCCAGTCATGAACCCCCTCCTGTACTCCAAGCTGCTGCCCCAGCCCTGAGCCCCCCTGGACCAAAACTCCCTTACAGAGCCTGTACCTTGAGCCCCCTCCTGCACTTGGATGACCAAGCATATATGTTCCATAACTGTCTTTGAGCAGCCAAGTAGCATCACTGGAAGTGGAAGAGAATATGAATCAGAAACCATGGGTTAGATTTCAGTTTGCTTTGGGACAGGAGAGGCAGTGTGGGACAAAGGGAACTTTGAGTACATGCATACCACATTAAACAGAGTCAATTTACCTATAAAATTTCACCGATTGATTCACCAGCATGTTTTCACAAAGAACTTTTTACATCTCAGCAGTCACATGTTCTTTGATAAAAACAGATTCACTCAAAAGTCTCTTTCAAAGAACTTACACATACCCTTTTACCTATTAACTTTGACAGTGACATTATTCTCTGTGCACATTTAATTTTCATTCAGTCCCTTACTTGGGTAAAAATAAGTCCTCCTACCTTCAATGGAAATGTATCTGAATAATGACCTCCAGATTTGTCATTGTATTAATACAAATGTGTCTTTAATAGTGATTGATTCTATTAACTTTTTTTCCTTAAGAAATTCAAATCAGTGAGTGTGTCTAGACTACAGGGTTTTTTCAAAACAAGTGGCCTTTTTAAAAAAAAATAAACTTCCCGTGTCTAGACTGATGCTACATTCTTTCGAAATTAAATTGAAAGAACACAGTAGTTTTTTCAACCATGGTAAACCTCATTTTACGAGGAAGAATGCTTTTTTGAAAGCGGTCTTTCAAAAAAAGGCATTATTGAATGCAAACAGGGCTTTTTCAAAAGAGAGCAACCAGACTGCCTGGGTGCTCTCTTTTGAAAAAGCGGCTCACTTTTTCAAATGAAGTGGTTGCAGTCTAGATGCTCTATTTTGAAAGAGGCTTGTAGTATCGACATAACCAATCAGAATACAGAGGTTGAGTCTTAAACTAGCAGCATATTTTAGCTATTATAATGCTTATGTCATTTTATATTGGACAAAAGTATTCTACTGAATATATATTTTTTGTAAATAGGGTTTTTATTTTCATCTAAAAAAATAACTTTCTAGAGAATTTTGGTGGTTGGTGCCTGATTCCAAGATTTGGACCTTGTTGAAAGCAGTGGAAGAGTTCAGGTAAAAAAATTTATGCGAAAACAAAATCATACAAATAATTTGTAATTAAACTGAATCGGTAACAAAAAGAAATCTATTTCCTTTTAAGATTGGTGTATGACTTATGGGATCTGTGTGTAACTATTGAGTACAAAACCAAAAAACCTGGATAATTGAAGATAGCCTGCCTAGTCCATAAATCTGTTTTATATTTTCATTATATGAAGCCTCTTTTTAAATTGATAAAATAAAATTAAGTTGCTGTTTGTACATCCCATTTCTATGCAATTAAAAGATAAACCATGCAATACTATATTTTTTTAGTCTGCTTTGCAAGTGCAATGTGACTTGATGGGCCATCACAGATTAATTGGCTATTACAGTGATCTATGGCTTTAGTAGTAATCAGTGGCTTTCATTACAGAAATAGGATCAAGATAATCTGCTTCAAATGTGATTCTCAACTGGTCCCTAAGCCTTTGAACATGTCTTTTATGTATGAAGCTTTTAGGTTGAAAATATAAACAGTGAAATATTTTTACTGTTGAAATAATTATCAATCTCCAGTGTGGTGTGACTGACTTACTCGAAACAAATGGGACAAACTAACAGTCTGTTACTGTCACAGGGACAACAAGACAAAAGTTATGTTCAAGAGAATGTCCAAGACTGCATTTATTACTGGCCCTTCACAGAAGGCAGGACTAAGAAGGCTACTTGTGTCTTCTGCCCTTCCTCCCCTCAACTCATACTAGTAACGCACATAACAGTCCTTTCTATTTTAGTTTATTTCTCTTTAATGAATGCTATTAAGGCTTGGTCTATTAGTAGAATAGGTGTCCAGAGAGCTACAGAATAAACATTTCCAGATCCGTTGCATTGCATGGCTAAAAATTATTTGAATGTTAGAGTGCAACAGTTGAACTGAAAATATTCATTGTGGAGCATCGCTGACTGAACACATTTCTCAAAAAGCACAGAGAAACAAAAGCTATGAGATCCAATTGGCTTGTACACGCCTAGATACCAACTCTAAGAACAAATTAGAGTTAGGCTGCTACAGAAGTGATTGGTTTGATTCCTTAAGGTTGTAGTTTTTATTTACTATCTTTTGATTATTGAATAATTGTTTTTTGGGGGCGGGGGATCTTCTTTGTTAGTGACATAAAACAACTTTCACTAATCCCTCATTATTGCCTGTGGATAGGCCATTTTATCTTTTAAAAAGGTGGTCTCTGAGCCCTCCCCCCAATGAATCACTACCTTGTTGCGGCTGGGGGGCTTGTGCATCTCAGTGTCCCCTAGAGCTACGTTGGTGGGAGCCTAGTGCTCTTGGTAGGATCATCCATGTCGGGCAGGTCAAAGGGTAGAGACCAGACTAAGTGTGATTCACTGGTCCTCCAGGTTGGGGGTTCGGCTCAGGGCTAACAACCTTGACCCCCCCAAAAAATTGTTACGGAAACAGCAAAGAATTCTCCTACAACTTTGTGAGATGGCCTTCCTAAGTCCTGTATGACTGACAGTAATGAAAGCCATGAGGAAGCTACTGCCATGATGATGTACACCAAGACAAAGACCAGAATTGGATTCTGGAACGTACGAATGATGTATGATATTGGCAATTTAGCACAAATAGTCACCGAAATGAGACGATACAATCTACACGTCCTTGGTGTTAGTGAGAGTAGATGGACAGGATCCGGGAGACTGAAGACTTCTGCAGGAGAAACAGTGCTTCACTCCAGAATAGACGATGACCAGCATCATGACAGAGTGGCCATCATCCTTAAGAAGGGGATTGAGAAATGTTTGCTAGAGTGGAAACTGGTCAACAGAAAATTGATGAGGATCAGATTGAAAGGAAGACAAGTGAAAATCACTTTGATCCAGGTTTATGCTCCAACCAATGATAGTGGTGAAGAAATGAAAGACATCTATGAGCAGCTTCAGGCAGAAGTGGAGTCTACACCACACCATGATCTTACCAGGAGCACTCAGTGACCACAACAATTGGCACGTGATCACCCTTCTATCTGCACCCAGCAAGATCCTAGACAAGGTCATCATCCAGCGGATCTCAGATGCTGTAGACAAGTCTCTGAGGAAAGAACAAGCCGGATTTCACAAGGGAAGAGGATGTATAGACCAGATTTTCACCCTGAGAAACATCGTAGAGCAGTACAGGGTTCCACAGGGGTCTGTTTTGGGACTGGCTCTATTCAATATCTTCATCAACAATTTAGAAATTGGCATAGAAAGTAAGCTTATAAAGTTTGCAGATGATACCAAGCTGGAAAGGGTTGTGACTGCTCTGGAGGATAGAGTCATAATTCCAAATTATCTGGACAAATTGGAGAAATGGTCAGAGGTAAACAGGATGAAGTTTAATAAAGACAAATGTAAAGTGCTCCACTTAGGAAGGAACAATCAGTTTCACACATACAGAGTGGGAAGCGACTGTCTAGGAAGGAGTACAGCAGAAAGGGATCTAGGGGTTATAGTGGACCACAAGGTAAATATGAATCAGCAGCGAGATGCTGTTGCAAAAAAAGCCAACGTGATTCTGGGATGCATTAACAGGTGTGTTGTGAGCAAGACACTAGAAGTCATTCTTCCACTCTACTCTGCCCTGGTTAGGCCTCAGTTGGAGTATTGTGTCCAGCTCTGGGCACCGCATTTCAAGAAAGTTGTGGAGAAATTGGAGAGGGTCCAGAGAAGAGCAACAAGAATGATTAAAGGTCTAGAGAACATGACCTATGAGGGAAGGCTGAAGGAATTGGGTTTGTTTAGTTTAGAAAAGAGAAGACTGAAGGGGGACATGATAGGAGTTTTCAGGTATCTAAAAGGGTGTCATAAGGAGGAGGGAGAAAACTTGTTCATCTTGGCCTCTGAAGATAGAACAAGAACCAATGGGCTTAAACTGCAGCAAGGGAGGTTTAGATTGGACATTAGGAAAAAGTTCCTAACTGTCAGGGTAGTCAAACACTGGAATACATTTTCCAGAGAGGTTGTAGAATCTCCATCTCTGGAGACATTTAAAAGTAGGTTAGATAAATGTCTGACAGTATTTGGTCCTGCCATGAGGGCAGGGGACGGGACTCTATGACCTCTCGAGGTCCCTTCCATTTCTAGTATTCTATGATTCTATGATCCTGGTCTGCAGCCATTCTCTATGTTTGTTTGTTTGCACTAGCTCAGCATGAAGGCTTCAGATAGCTTTTGCAACTTTGACTTGATATAATCCCAAGCCTCCTCCACATTAGCTCTATATTAGCTGAATTAGCTCTCCCCAGGTCTCTTCCTGTGCTGGGAACAGATTTTGTTTCTCTCACTCAAGAAAAGTTGTCTCCTACTGTTAGCCCAAATCAGATCTAGAATTTTCTTCATAGAAGATGATCTATCTGCAGTACCACTTCCTCCACATCTATCAAGGATATATGGTGTAGTTTAGGACATAGGCTGGAATCCCAGAGCCCAAATGCTTACAAAGAGGATTCACAAGAAAGGCAGATAAAGACTATGCCATGTCCTGCAGACAATTGGATGACAGTAGGTTAGGACACAGGAACACCAGGAACCAGATTCCAGGAATCACAGGACAGGTAAGCAAATAGATATTCTTCAGTCTGTATACTCTGAAATGCTGAACTTCCCTATTTTCTAATTAACTGAACTCTCAACCTATTGTGGGATTCAGGTTCCAAGACTTAACCAATATTTCCTATTAGCTAAAGCTGGTCAGAAATTGTCATACTGATTGTCCAATAGAAAATACAGTTCCCACAAGATCAATTTTTTTCCCCTGGGAAAAAATAATTGCAGAAATCTCCAATTTCCATTTTGAGAACCAACATGAAATATTTTGTTTTTGGGAGGTTTAACCTGAATTACTATATTTTATTTAATTGACCCAAGATATTTAATTTTGAATCAGCTAAAAAAAAAAATAGCTTCATTTCCTTAATGTTCTGCCTTTGTTGATCCAGACTTCCTGGAGGATTAAATATCTCACAATGCAGTGCATACCAAATGCTCTCATAAAGCTAACCAAATAGTCCCATAAGGCCAGAAAAAAATCACTTTACTGTTGATTGGACTCAAAGAAGCCTTTGGGTTTATTCAATTAAACAAAATATTTCATATTTGTATTTCAAAAAAAATATTGAGACAAAACCTATTGATATTTCCCAATAAAAATTTTGGGGAACTTTCTGAAAGTAAGTTTCAAAATTTTAACTATTCATCCAATTTTGAAATGAAAAGAAGTTGTACAACTGTCAGAATTTCAAATGTCACTCAGCTCTACTATTAACATGAACAACTTCCTTTTATTTTATCCAATCTCATTTGACAGCCACAGCAACCTAAGAAAACATACCACTGTCATATCTAATAATGTGATGATAATGTTCACTTATGAAAGTCCATCATGAAGTGCTTTATTTTATTTGCTTTTTGTGCTTTTATGATGAACGTGTATCTGATACAGCATAGTGAATTCTATAGCACTCCATAGTTAGGCCTAGGGACCAAATTCAGCTTCGGACAAGTCATTCAGTCTTTTGTGAAAGTAGAATTCTGTCTGTCACAATGTCATTGAGAAGCATTGTGATGCTGTGGTTAAAATACTAGGTTGGGGATCCAAAACATACATTTTCATTTCTGAGTTCAACCATTGACTTTGTGTGTGACCTTAAGCAACTCCATCCATGCTTTAGTCACCCATCTTTAAAATGTGGATGCCTATTTAGCCACCAATCCAGCAAATACCAATGCATGAACTTGCCTCTATGTCATCAAGACTGCACATGTGCACAGCTAAGCACACGTATAAGAATTTGCAGGATGATGGCCTTAAAAACTTTTGGTCTAGGAACTCTCTGGCCACTGATGGGCCTAGAGGCTGCAGGGACTGGCAACTGCTTCCTGGAAGCTGCAGTAAGCACCGCCAGGGCCCTGCACCCCAAACCTACTCTGGCATCCCAATCGGCTAACTCAGCCAGCAGTCCCCTCCTGCATCTAACTCCCTCCTGGAGACTGCACTCCATATGTCCTGCATAATCACATCCCCCCCACCCTAGAGCTTCCTCTTCTTCCACTTCAAACTGCTCATCTCCAGCTCCACACCAGAGGCCGCCCCCACCCCTGCTGTAGCCTTCGAATCCCAATCTGAAGCCTCCTCCTGTTCCTCAAATGCCCCAACCCCACCCCAGAGCATGCACCCCCAGCCAGAGCCCTAACCCCCCACATGCTTCTACTTCCTGCCCCAGCTTGGAGCCCTGTCCCATATCTCAAATCCCACATTTCTGATACCACCCAGAGCCTGCACACCCAGCCCAGATCCCATACTCCCACCCCACAGCCTGAAGAAAGAGAGAGAGGGGGGAAAGCAAGCAACAAAGGGAGGGGAGATGGAGAAAGGAGGCGAAGGGGCAGGGATGTTCAGTTTTGGGCAATTAGAAAGTTGGCAACCTTCTTCTTGGGAAAACTTCCAAGCCAATGTACTTTTGAAACCTGTATCACAAAAATGCTCTATGCTATGGGAAAGTGAACTTCCGGAAGCTAATTGTTTTCTAACAAATATTTTTTCATAAATGAGGATTCCATTGTCATTTGATTAGAAAATGGAAGTGGACTAGAAAATGGACTCTGTAATTGCGCATCTTCAAAAAAAAATCAGAATATCATCTATCAGTTTTTCCCCCTTAAAATATCATTTACTGTGCCTGATTGAATAGATAAACATAACACACATTTCTTCTGTCCCTTGAACTGCTGTGCAAGTGTCTAAGATGTGGAGAAATCCTGCTCACATTTCATTCCAAAAACATTTCAAGCCTCATTTCCCGCAAAATGCTGATACTCACCATTACCTGAACTAATTGCGAATCATTATATGCCGTTCTAACTAACATCCCCCTGTGATCTCTAAACCTCCTCTAATGTCTTCATGAGGAACAGCACATAGGGAGTGTGATTGGTGCACAGAACAAACTACGGATATAAGGGGAGATTTTAAATGCATTTTAAATTTATTATTAAAAGTGTATATTCAGATTATGAACATATATGTGGCTCATTAAAATTGTTCTGTACATTTATAGTTTTATATAGGTGAATATATTTGCTGTTACTATTTGACCATTTATAATTTTGATTATTCATAGTAATAAGATAACACAATACATTTAATAAACAGAAACTCACGTGACACCCACTGAGCAAATAAAACCAGAATGGGTTTTAATAATTCAGGATTATTAAACAAATTGCTACAAAGTTATACAAATGGCTATTACATTTAATAAAAAGTCCATTTAGTTAGTGAACAAGCAACTTGCATGAATCATGATATTTAAAAAGAAAAAAATGTTTTTTCTGCCTCAGTTATATTCTTGCTACTAGGAAATTGTGATTATGTTATCCTTTTAGATTTTTAAATAAATCAGTTTGGAACAGGAAAGTAGACAGCATGAGAAATCTTCAGAACCTGAATTTGTGCATTTCTATATAGTGAAAACTGGAAAAATGTAAAAACAAAGCAATTCTTCAGAAATTTCTGATTTATACTATAACAAATATTTTTACTTATATCACCTTCTCTCTTTCCAATATACTTAGATATCGTACAGCAATATAAAAATAATGGAATACAGTTCTCCTGAAACACAAATAAGGGTCTGGTCTAATTTTAAAGTTGGAAAGAAAGGGAAACTGATAAAAAATAGCTTCCAGACTAGCTATTTAAAACAATTTTATGGAGGATACTCAAAAGAAAGTTAATAGCTTTGGTTTGTTTTTAATGAAAAGTGATAAAACACTTTAGAAGAGGTTGTACAATTTCCACATAGTAGCATACACCAAAACAAAAACAGGTTTCCCTGTCCACCACAGGCAGACTAGTGGGCTACGTCTAGACTGGCCCCTTCTCCGGAGGAGACATGCAAAGCAGGCAGGTCAGAATAGGGAAATCCGCGGGGGATTTAAATATCCCCCGCGGGATTTAAATAAACATGGCCGCCGCTTTTTTTCCGGCTTGGGGAAAAGCTGGAAAAGAGGGTCTAGACTGGGGCGATCCTCCGGAATAAAGCCCTTTTCTGAAGGATCTCTTATTCCTACTTGCAAGTAGATCCTTCAGAAAAGGGCTTTATTCCGGAGGATCGCGCCAGTCGAGACGCTCTTTTCCGGCTTTTCCCCAAGCCGGAAAAAAAGCGGCGGCCATGTTTATTTAAATCCCCCGCGGATTTCCCTATTCTGACTTGCCTGCTTTGCATGCCTCCTCCGGAGAAGGGGCCAGTCTAGACGTAGCCATGGTGTCCTAAAGCAGTAAAAGGCTTATGAGTTCAGAACATCAGTCGACAGACACCTTGAGGTACAGGATTTAGTATCTTCAGGGACAACAAAATTTAAAAAACAATAGTCAACTCAAATGAATCAGTTGTTGCACAGGCAGACAACAAATTATTTAGGATGTGTAAAATCTCTATTCCAAAGTCCAACTAAGTCAACTGATGGAGATGCACTGGAGTAGACATTGGATCAGCCCAATATGATCACAAAATTTCAAACCATGATACTTCACTCTGCAGAAGTGTCATGTGAGGAAGGAGCCCTACTGAAAGGATTGCAGAAAGTGTATTAAAGCAAATGAACCTGATAGGAAAAAAAAAAAAAAAAAGGAGAGTTTCTTGATGTTTCAAGGCATGAGAACAACAACAAAAAAAGTCACTTTAGAACTACATGCATTACACAGGAGAGATGCAAAGAAAGGACGTACTCGGAAGTGGTGCTAACAGTCATAACATAACTCACTACATCAGAGTAAATCCCCTCATTGCGGAGGGAGCCCACCTCCCTATACAACAAAAGCAAGACTCTGCACTCCCAAGGTTGAGATGAAGTAGGTGCAGTGCATCGCAGGAACAATTTTATTAAAAGCATTTTTCCAGACCAGAAATTGTGGGGTCCGGAGACAAAACGTAGAGTTGACAGTATCATCAGAACACTGGTCATATTTTTGCACCTTCTTGATCCAAGATACTAAGCAAAATCTAGGGCTCTGTGGTGTTTCAATTGGCAGGACAAATTGGTGGCAGTCAGGTATTTCTTCGATGCAATTTTGTTTGTTTAGGAAAAAGAAGTACAAAGTCATGCTTCTAAACACAGAGGAAATCTGATAGCAGGAATCAAATTCTTTTTGCTCAGAGAATTAACAGTACTTTTTTCAGCTTGCGTCACTGACACAAAGCCCTCTCCCCAGGCCTTTTCCATTGTCATTGCTCCTCAGGCTGCCTCTCTTGGGCTATTTCTACGTTTAAAATGCTAAAAAAAAAAGGTTCTCCCATTCCTGAAGTAAAGCCGCCTCTTTGAAAGGTAGTAGCTAGGTGGAAGAAAAAAATCTTCCGTTAACCTAGCATTGTCAACTCTATGAATTAGGATGCTATAGCTCCATCTCTCAGGAGCATGGCTTTTCATTTTGTTGCTCTGGTGCCTGAGAGATTCCTGGGGAGACTGGAGGAATGGAGTCAGTGGTAATGAGGAGTTGCTTCATCACCAAGGAAATTGAAATATGATGTCCCTCAAAAACTGATCCTGTTTCCCCATGTTGTAAAATGTATACACAAACTTCTTAATTACATTTCTAAGTCAGAGTAAAATAAGGTTCTGAGCTGGACAATACCTTGAGATTGATAGGTGTGAACTCACCCATCAATTTACTGTGGCAAAGCTTCAACCATGCCTGTGCTTCTAGGCAGTTATCATATGCTTCTAGGCAGTTATCATATGCTTCAGATAACTGCTTCTAGGCAGTTATCATATGCTTCAACCATGCCTGTGCTTCTAGGCAGTTATCACTGTGACCCTCCACACTGCCTCTTACCTTTTCCAGAGGCCAGGGTCAAGCTTACTGAGCCATTTTCATCAGTGGCAAAGTTAAAGGTGAAACCCCTCCACAATCCTGGCCTTGCTTTCCATTAGCAGACTTTCTAGAGGTGTGGGGAGAACCCAAGCCCAAGTTCCAGCCCAGGGACCCTTGGTAGTGGCAACTGATGGGGTTTTTCCTCTAAACCCAAGAGAGCAGCCTTTTCTGTTGGCCACTTCCCCAGACGCTTGCCTAGTACCTTCTCCCTGGTACCTGAGTGAATCATGATGCTTCAGCACAAACACTCTTTCCTTTTTCAGTTCTCAGCTTTCCAGCACTACACTTATTCCTCTTGGTCCTTCATTCTTCTCCTTCCTCCTCCATTATCTGAGGGGAAACCTTTTAAAGTAGTAAACAGGCCTTAATTGGCTGCAGGAGCCTGATTAGCCTGCTGCTTCAGGCAAGCTCTTAACTATCCTCAGGTGCCTGCTTTGATTATGTGGCAGCCATCTCTGGCAGTTCACTAAGGAAACAGAAAACCATTCACCCACCTCTCAGCATGTCTGCCCTCCACAAAATTATTATCACCCACTCCCCTGGGACTGTCACATAACATAACTAAGCAAGAGCTCCACTTTATAAGATTTGTATGAACACAACCAGAAGCTTTTGGTGGCATATTGCTCTGGGTAGGGGTAAGTGTGTGCCTGCGAGAAGAGAGACCTCACATAAATTGAAATCAGACTAGAACAGAGAGATTGGGACTCAACTAAAAAATTACAATGGCATAGCTGCATCTCTCAGGGCTGTGATAAATGCAGGGACCAAGTTCAGAACCCTTTCAGAATAGCTGAAGGCTAAGAGCAACTGGATTAGAAATATCACCACCTCTTGGTGAGGAGATGAAGGATGTTGGTCTCCTCCTCCAGACCTCATTGAGATCCAGGATCTCCACACCAGTCCTGGAGGATGACCCAGCCAGAGGCAAAAGAGGAGGGCATCCTCCTGGTCTGGTGTAGAGATTCTGGATCTCAATGAGGTCTGGGGGAGACCAACATCCTGCATCTCCACACCAAGAGGCATGATGTCAAAGTCTACAGTTGAATGGCCATCAGCCTGGCCCAGAGGGGGGACTGCTGGACTCAGGACCAGGTCCAGATGGACATCAAAGAACTCTGGCTGGCCTACACAATAGCCAGGGAGAAAATTTCTCACACTGGGGCAGCACCTCATATGTACTTCTACATTGACCAGCTGGATGCCATTCTGGGACGGGGCAGGTTGCCCCCCAATTGTGCACTCTGGCCTAGCCACACCCTCCTCAGCCTCCAAGAGGGTGGGGCTCTGGAGAAGGAGGAGGAGGTCAGAAGTGACACCATGTCCTCCAGCCAGAAGCTCATCCTCATTCTGAAGCTGTCCTCCCCACCCTCTCAGGATGTCTCCCAGGACTCGGATGAGGCTATGGAAGGTACTTCAGGTGAGTTTCATTATTTTCCCTAGATACATCTGGTGGGAGGTGGTGGGCTGCGAGGGGCTGTATGCTTCTCACACAGCCTCCTCGACCTGGGGCTCGCACAGCAGCCTGTGCATGTGGGTGCACCTAGAATACCAGTACGGAGAAAAGAGCACCATGAAGAAACTTTCATGCCTTCTCACAGGGTTCCTGCACAGGCCTGCCTTACTGCCGGCTCAGTGGTGGGACACCTCCCACCTCAAGCCGCCACTAAGTAAGCTGGATTCAGGGAAACACACAGCAGTGCTACACACGCCACAGGCTCATGCCCACACTCTCAGGGCTGCATCTGCTCCCGGTCAAGCACGATGAGGCAGAGGACACTAATCCCCTGCACAGAACCTGATGAAAGAGGATCAGGGAGGGCCCCCTGTAGCACCCTCAGGGGAAAGAGGCATCTGCTGCTCACACACACCTCACCCAGCACCCTTCCCCCCCTCCTCCAGTGATCAGGCATAGAAATCCTCTTCCTGTGGGATGCCGCCAGTGCCAGACCTGACATGTGCGAGACACAGAGGGAAGCTGAGCCAACGCATCCTCCCCTCCCACCCACAGCTCCTGGCCTAGCTGGCACCTTCCCATGCCTGTTAATGTTGGTGAACCAGCACTGGTGGACAATGGTGGCCTGCAGGACCATGGAAAAGTACTCCTTCCTATGTATATAGTCAGAGGCCATGTGGGTGTCATCAATGGCCTCCCTTTGTAATTGGGGAAGCCCGTGGTGGCAAAGCCAGTGATGATGGAGTCCACATCTCCCAACAGATAGTTAGGATTGGTCCTGCTTTGGGCTGGGGAGTAGACTTGATGACCTCCTGAGGTCTCTTCCAGACCTACGATTCGATGACTCTACGATGGTGTTGAAGGCCCTCACCACCTGTAAAAACATAGGAACACAGATTCACAGGATTGCAGAGCTATCAGGAGTTCCCTGAGCCCAAACTCTTCCCACAGCAGAAGCAACCCCAAATAAACCATACCCAGCAGGGATTTTTGAAGGTGGGATGGAAAAACCTCCAGGGAGGGAGATTCCACTACTCCCCTTCCCTAGGCAACCCATTCCAGTGCTTCACCACTCTCCTGGGACAATAGCTAGAGAATCATATCTGTACAAGCATGGTCCCAACAGTCAATCTCCTCACGCCAAATGCGTTCCCGACAAAGAGGTAGCTGTCTAGTGTGGTGAGCTTCAAGAGGGTGATGGCACTCACACCTGGAGGGGAATGCCAGGTTGCATGTCGGTGTCCCGTCACTGGAGAGCAGAGGTGAACCACACGCAGAGCTCCAACAAGTTGTCCTTCTGCATGCAGAAGCTCTGCAGCCACTGCTGGTCATCCCATCGCTCCATGACAGTCAGGTCCCACCAGTTGGTACAGGTTCTCTGTGGGTATGTCTACACTACAAAGTTAGTTCGAACTAACAGACGTTAGTTCGAACTAACTTTCCTAGGCGCTACACTAGCGCTCCGCTAGTTCGAACTTAATTCGAACTAACGGAGCGCTTAGTTCGAACTAGGTAAACCTCATTTTACGAGGACTAACGCCTAGCTCGAACTAGCTAGTTCGAACTAAGGGCTGTGTAGCCCTTTAGTTCGAACTAGTGGGAGGCTAGCCCTTCCCAGGTTCCCCCTGGTGGCCTCTCTGGGCACAACCAGGAAAACTTCTTCTCCTCTCCCCCAGCCCCTGGGCCCTTAAAGGGGTAGACTCTGGCCAGACGGCACTAGAGTCAGCCAGCCCTGCCAGGAGTCTCTGCCCCGAACCAGTGGCCCCACCATGAGCCAGGCGGCCAGTGCGAGTGACACGTCCCCTGCCCAGTCCCTTCCTAACTGTCAGGGTGGTTAAACACTAGAGAAAGTTGCTAGGAAGGTTGTGAAATCTCTATCTCTGGAGATATTTAAGAGCAGACATCTATCAGGGATGATCTAGATGAAACTGGGTCCTGCTGTGAGGGCAGGGGACTGGACTCGATGACGTCTCAAGGTCCCGTCCAGTTCTAGTGTTCTATGATTCTATGTTGATGGGGATTTTGAAATAACACTGTAGTGTAGACATAACCTAGGTAATCCTCCCTTAGACTTGTCATGTTGAGCTTGAAGCTGTGGCAAATAGAGGGGCTGTATCTAAAGTGGATCAGATCACAAATGAGGGTTATTGACAGACAGGCTTTCTGCAGCCCAATCATGATTTGATTCCTGGGGACTTGGCTCTATGATTACTGCCTTACTGAAAAAAAATCACCCAAGGATTAAATTGGAACTAAATTAAGAAATAAAGCACAAAATTGAAAAGAAAAACCTTTAAGAATCAAGTGTGTATGGGGGAAGGAGGAGGGGTGTCATTATGCACAGATTTAGTAGAGAAGTTTTTGCTTTACAGGGAACATAGGGAGCGTAGGATTGTAGGGGCTAGCAATGCCTTGCTTGCTTCCAAGGAGCTTAGAGAGAGGCAAAGCCTATGGGTACTTCTAGTGAAATGCTCCATCATCAGAACACAGGATGCGCACACACTTACAGTGTAATGAACGTATACAAGCACCCAAAGCAGCCCTCTTGGCAGGGAAGCCTTTGGCTACATCTAGACTGCAAGCTTCTTTCAAAAGAAGTTTTTTTCAGAAGAATCTTCCAAAAAAGGTCTTCCAAAAGAAAGTGTCCACATGCAAAACTGCATCGAAAAAGTGATCTGCTTTTTCGAAAGACAGTGTTCAGACTGACTGGACACTCTCTCGCATAAAAGGCCACCTGGAACCACTTCAGGCAGGGCTTTAGATTACCAGTTGCTTCCGAGTACTGGTGCCAGAGCCTTGCAGAGACATGTGCTTAAGGATACCCCCCTGAACAGCCATTTCTCTGTTTCTGCTGCGAAGCTCTACAGTGTGTGCTGTGGTTGCCCCACTTTTTTGGACACAGCTTTTTCCTTTGTGCCATGGAGCCAGAGCTGCCCCTGGGCATGTTATGGCCCCACACGGCCATGCTGCAGTTTCTGCAGCACTTTGTGCCAGCTGCCTTCCTGTTGCTGACTGAGCTCAACCCCGAGCTCATTCTTGGGACCCTCTCCCTCAGTGCAGGAGCTACACTCTGGCACCCACATTCCAAAGTGGATAGGTGTTTTTGGAGGTTCAACACCAGTTACGACTGATGGGACCGGCTGGTTATAGAGCGGTGGGATGACCAGCAGTGGCTCCAAAATGTGATATGTAAAACCCAGCATGGTTAAAAACAAATCATGGCAAACCAACCTGATAGTTTTCTTTAACTGAGTAACAAGGGCAAGGGGAAGCTGTAGTTGTGGTATATCTAAAAATTAATGAGACTTTTGATACAGTCTCGCATGACAGCCTCATTAACAAACTAGAGAAATACAACCTAGCTGGAGCTATTCTAATAGAAGTGCAAATAAGTGGCCCTCCACAGTTAGCTCTGGGTGGGCTGCCAGGACTTTATTTCCCTGCATGTCCACAGATACTGCTGCTTGCTGTTCCCATTGGCTGGGGATCACCGTTCCTGAACAATGAAAGCTGCAGGAAGTAGTGATCCAGGCCTCACCACTTCCCACAGCTCCCATTGGCTGGGAACAGTGATCTGCAGCCAACAAGAGCCACAAGTAGCTGTACCTGCAGATATACAAGTAAATAAAATGCCAGCAGCCTGCCAGGAGATAACCCCGGTGAACTGCCTCTGGCTTATTGTCCACTCCTGTACTATAAGGTGGGTGAATAACTGGCTGGATAACCATTTCCAGAGAATAGTTATCAGTGTTTCCCCATCGTGCAGGAAGGGCATATCAAGTGGGGTTCTGCAGGGATCAGTTCTGGGTCCTGTTCTGTTCACTATCTTCATTGATGATTTAGACAGTGTCACACACTTAACCAGTTTGTGAATGGTACCAGATTGGGAGTGATTGCAAGTTGTTTGGAGGATAGGATTATAATGACCTGGGGAAATGATCTGAGGTAAATAGGATGAAATTTGATAAGGACAAATGCCAAGTACTCCACTCTAGAAGTAACTATCAGTAGCAAACATACAAATTGGGAAATGACTGCCTAGAAAGGAGTACAGCAGAAAGGGATCTAGAGGTCATAGTGGACCACAAGCTAAATAGGAGTCAGCAACATGACACTATTGCAAAAAAGCTAAAAAAAAAAAAGAGCAAACATTCTGAAATACAGTAGCAGGAATGTTGTAAGCAAGACAGGAGAAGAAATGAGAATTCTTCCACTTTAATCCATGCTGGAATACTATATCGAGTTATGGGCACCAGATTTCAGGCAAAATGTGGACAAACTGGAAAAAATGAAGAGAAGATCAACAAAAATAATTAATGGTCTAGAAAACATGACCTATGAGGGAAGATCTAAAGAACTGAGTTTGTTTAGTCTGGAAAAGAGAAGACTGAGGGGAGACATGATAATGGCTTTCAAGTACTTAAAAGGTTATTACACGGAAGAAGAAAAACTATTCTCTTTAATCTCTGATGATAGGACAAGTAATAATGTGTTTAAATTGCAGCAAGGGAGGGTTAGGTTGGGTATTAGGAGAAACTTCCTGCCAGGGTGGTTAAACACTGGAATAAATTTCCTAGGGAGATTGTGGAATCTCCATCATTGGAGATTTTTAAGAGTAGGTTAGGCAAACAGTTCTCAGGGATGATGCTTTTTTCTGTCATGAGTTCAGCAGACTGAGGTTTGATGACCTCTCAAAGTTCCTTCCAGTCCTAGGGATCATGAGCAGTGGGTATGCTAGGTGGGATAAATCACAGACTTCCTAAACCGCCAGCCTGGCCTTGCCCACCCCCTACCACCAGAACGCCTACTCTAGGCATTCAGGGAGCAGAGTGTTGCTGCCCCCAAGCATCTGTCCTTTCTGTGCTCCGGGGCCAGGTAGGCTGGGGCCCATGCCCCCAGTTTCCCATGGTGCTGCCTGGGGGGAGGTGGCTTGGCTCCTGTGGAGAGGCGGGGACTGGGCAGTAGGGGCGGGTCTGGGAGCTTTACTCCACAGGTCTATCTTTACTCACCTCCCATGCCTGTGATTCTATGATTGTGCTAGCTATAGGGCAGCTCGTTTATAGCTTCCATTATTTCTGTGTGTGTTTTATATAAACACTTGCTAAGAGAGCCACTAAAAAAGACTTACGTTTAAATTGAATAGTTACAAAACACTGCAGAGCAACTAACATGTGTTTTATTTAACTTATCTCTCTATTGCTTGTCTGTGAAGAATGATGTGGCAAGGGAATCCATGCTGTATTTAAATGCTAAGAGACTGGTGAGAATAGAAATGTCACTGTTCTATAGACTATTGAATTGCCATGCAGTGAGGAAAAGCAGCATAGATAGGCAGGTGTGGTTACAAGCAAGCTAAGTGCTTTATTACTAATCATGCATAAGTGTCACACAGGAGGCAAGAATGACTTACTATTGGCATTTGTATTACATTAGTGCCTAGATATATCCCAATAGAGTATAGCACTTTATTGTGAAAGAAACCAAACAAAAAAATATACTAGGAGAGTCTCTACCCTAAAGAATTTACAACTGACTTCCATCTCCCAAGCCATCTTTAAATTGGAGGAGGAGAAGATTAGAAGTAGTGCCTAGAGGGTTTTTTTTACAATCCTCATTCCAAAAGTCTCTGGCTCTAAATCTCTCCCATGTTCTTGCTCCTTCCACAACCTGCATGTCTCTCCGAAATGCAGCTGCTCCTCCTTGAACTCAGTGCCTCAGGCTAGGTCTAGATGGCAGGCTTCTTTCGGAAGAACCTTTTTTCAGAAGAGATTGTCCTAAAAAACATCTTCCGAAAGGGAGTGTCCACACATGAAAGCACATAGAAAAAGCAATCCGCTTTTTTGAAAGATAGTGTCCACAATAAATGGACACTATCTCACATGTAAGCTGTGATTACTATGAACGGAGTGGCCACCAGGGCACCTGTGCTTTTTCCTCTTTCCTCTTCTTTTGAAAAAACTCCCTCTTTCCCATCCACACATTCCTTTTTCCTAAAGCGCTCTTTCAGAAAAAGGCTTCTTCTCGTAGAAAGAGGATTACCCAATTCCAGGAAAACCCTCTGTTCTTTCAATTTACTTTCAGCAAAACGCAATTGCAGTGTGGGCGTAACTCAGGTTCTGTCAGAAAAATGGCCATTTTTCCAACAAAACTTTAGTAAAGAGACACCCTCAGCATCAGCCAGTGTCATCCAGCTTCCACAGTGCCCTTATCCCTTGTTTCTCCAGCCCTGCCTCATTTCTCCAAGCCTGAATATCAACTGCCAGATCCTCAACAGTCTCCAGCAGAACTCGGTGATTAATCTACTTGACAAAAGTGACTTCATAGAAAAATACACATTTCAGCCACCCACCTGAATCATTTGTGAATTTGGGTCAAATTCAGCAAATATCTTAAACTAAAAAAATAATAAGTGAATCCCATGGACTGGAACAGCAGCTGCAGCAAAACCACAGCAGTGGTGCAAGGACTAGGACAAGCGAATCACATAATCTAGATCCTGCTACATCTCTGCCTCTTGTACTTTTATGTAGACATAGCATGGAGAGTCTTTACAGAAATCAGAGAATGCATGCAGGCAACTCTGTGCAGATACTCTGGCAGATACCTGCCCAGCGCCTAGTTGCCCAATGCCTCTCAGATATGTGGATACATTTCACAGTAGATGATTAAATAGTAGAATATATTGCTGTATTTGCCGGCTGGTAGGTCACTGATATCTGTATGTCATCCTCATTTTATTCCATACTTACCTTAAAACATGTAAACGTGGCATTGGGAGAATGCATTAATCTTCTATGTTGCTTTTTCAGCCCCAGATACTTTCAATTTATTTTCTGCTTACATTTATAGAGATCTCTCACTTTTGCGAAAATGAAGCCATGTGATTAAACAAGCCACATTTCCTTGTCCTTCAGTTTACCTTCTCTAGGGATACGATTTACAGTTTCACTGGAGAAGAAAGAGGATTGGAAAGAGGAGGGTGGGAGGGATTTGTTAGCAAACCTGCTAAACAAATTTTGCCTGCAGCAATAGTCATAATTCTACCTTAGGCAAACCCTTAAGTGTTTTAACTACTTTCAAAATTATTAGGAGAAAATCATTTCTAAAGTCTCATCCGTACAAACTTATAATATTTTTGTATAACTTTCAGATGTGGAGGCATGTGATCTAGGAGAAACAAGAGCTGCCCTTTGAAATTAATTATTAGAGGGTTGTGGGGGAAGGGGTTTAAATATTAACTGCTTGAGAAGGAAAGCGGGCAACTTTTACACTCTTCTTTATGCAACTGTCAATCAGATGAAGCTGCTTTTAGGAGAGAAGGGGTTGTACTGCTATGCTACATTTATCAGTAAGCATAAATCTAAACTGGCCTTTAATGAGGCTAAGTGATAGAGGTTTTTTGTTTGTTTCACTCAATCCTTTTTATCTTGCATTTAATCACATTACAGAACAGCCTTTTGTGAACACTCTAGTGCATCCTTGAAATCTGTCATTTGTTTTCATTGTCCTGTAGACAAGTATGGATGAGGGAAGTGACTATCTGGCCTTATCACAGAAAAGATACATATAATCTAATATAGCTCCAGAGGGTCCTTTGTAGCATGAGTCACACAGGCCACACCAATCTTGTTGGTTCCTATGTAAGAAAAGTTTATTTTGTTGTTGTTGTTGTTGTTTAAATGGAGAACAGTGGTAAACACAAGCAACTTAGAATATCTTAATTTATACTTTATGAGAAAAATGTTCTACTACTGACATTTTACTGTGTGTAAAGTTGTGTTACACATTAACTAGGGGGCTGTGCCCCCTGCTTGCTACTCTTGCCAACTCCCCTGTCTCTGGGGATAGGTGTCTGGCTGGGGGCGTGGGGTCTAGACAAAAGAGGTGATGGGTATGGGGGTGTCGGGCTTGGATGGCAGAGAGGACTCAGTGTGACCTGGGGGGAGGTCAGATTCAGATGGCAGAGGAGACCCAGCATGGCCCAGGGTGTGCGGGGCTCAAGCTTGGATGATGGAGGGAACATGGCTCAGGCTCAGA
Organism: Pelodiscus sinensis; assembly: GCF_052426305.1. Lineage (NCBI taxonomy): Eukaryota > Metazoa > Chordata > Testudines > Trionychidae > Pelodiscus > Pelodiscus sinensis. Next base: position 25,167,217 of record NC_143059.1, on the reverse strand, counting down.
CGGTGGAGGGGACCCAGCCTGGCAGCTCCTCCCTGGCAGCGCATCCCCTCGGGGTGTGAAATGGGAGCCGGAGCTGAAGCAGCCCATGCTCAAAGGGGACAATGACAAGGTTGACCACAGCAAGTAGCTGAGAATGAAGGCGAGCGGCAGCATGAGGATGCAAATGATATGATGACATCTCTCTGTTGTCCCGCAGGAAAAAATTGTATATAGAGAGATATATAATGAACCTCTGTCAAAGATACAGGGGGGAATCCAAATCTGCTGAAATTTTATAAATCAGATTTTTCAAGCAGAATAACTTTAATCTCAGGCAAATCCGATAACTCCTTAGATTGGCAGTGGCATTACATGTGTTTCTTGAATATAGAACTTGGAACTGCAGGCCAGTGGTCTATGTACCTATGTTATAATCAGTGCTTTGCAATATTCTGCTTTACATTATACTGAGCAGTAATGCAAGAAAGCTACAGGTCTATATCCAGAAAGAAATTGGCTTCAGCAAGTTAGTGTAAGGCTTGAAACCTATGAATACTGAACAGATACATTTGCACAGATAAACAGCCCAATGAAAAGCAGCTGAAAATGGAGTTTAAGGAGATGTTGTGACCACAGGTATATGATTCAGCCACAGAAGTGGCTTGGAGACAAATTAACATACATAACAGAAGATACATCTAAGGCTAGTCTGCTTGCTAGTTTATATATAATTGCTCATACATTTCCTTTGGGATTAATTATTTATCTTAGTATAATAGGCTTATAGGGTTATATTGTATTTTGTATATTTATAGTATATTTTGACTGTAAGAAAAGCAAATTATAGGCCACATCCTGTATGTTAAGCCAGAGTAAAGTTAGCATAGTGATGTTTGGGACCCTTCACCTACATGAGAGATGGGCAACAAGTGGCCCATGAAGTTTTATAGAATCATAGAAATCATAGAATCATAGAATAATAGGACTGGAAGGGACCACAAGAGGTCATCAAGTCCAGCCCCCCGCCCTCAAGGCAGGACCAAGCTCCACCTACACCATCCCTGACAGATGTCTATCTAACCTGTTCTTAAATATCTCCAGATATTATGTGTGGCCCAGGAGAAATTTTGTTTACCATTGACTGTGAGAGCCATGCACTCCTTCTGCATCCAATCAAAATGCTGCTGTGGTTAAATAGGCTCACCCCACAAATTCTAGGTATGCAAGCACAGTTAGCAAAACTACTCTACCCTGGGAAGCCATCTTCGTTATGACAATCTTGCAGCCCACTGAGTTGAAGGAGGGCCATGCCTATGGCCCACTCACCAGTCTAGATTTCCCGTCATTAAACTAGAGACATGGTAATGAGCAAATGCATAAGGTCCATATATAGCTGTGACCTTTTAACATAAAGGTTGTGTTAAAACAGCTTAGCATAGGAGCTCATACCCTTTTAATCTTAATAGATACACCACATCTTGGAACTTGGAAAGTAGCAAAATAACCACTTAGGACAGAAGTAACAAATGTGATACCTAATCACAAAAGGGTCATGGTAACAAATTGATGCCTATGATAAATTGTGATAATTGATATCCTAACGCATAGGAAAAAGTCACTCCAATATTAGTAAGACAAGGAAATACAAATAAGGAAAAGTGGAACTCCTCCCCCCCACCCACCCCCGCATATGCATCAAACTTTATGTTGTTAGCATTACATTAAAAAAATTGTATCCTGGCAAATGGATGGTAGAAGAAGGATGTGTAGTCCTTGGAAAGTGCCAGAAAGATGGCTACTTGTGATGACGGGGAGGATATAGTGTTGAGGAAGGCGATGGTGTGACGGACCGGGCCGTATCTGGGCACAGCTGAGGGCGTCTGCTCAGGGCGAATTGCTCAAATCCGGGGCTCCTTACAGCCCCCAGACTGGTGACCTCTCTAAACAGGCCACAAACCAGTCTCACAGAGCGCTTCAGCTGCCTGCCTGAAGCCTCAGCAGCAAAACCCCTCCGACACCCCAGCAATATCCGTGCCCCAGATGGCCCTGGGCCTCATACACACGTGGGGGGTCCTAACACCCAATCCCACCTATCCCGAACAAGTCCTGTCCGGTTCCAAGAAACCAGCCACAGTTCCCTGGTCAATTTACCCTCTGGATCTTACCCACAAATCACGCTGGGCCAATCCTTTAGAATCTATATCTAAAGGTTTATTATTACAATAAAGAAAAGCATGAGAGTAAGGTTATTAAAGTACAGTACGTTACATGCACCGAATCTCCCAGTTCTCGATGCAGGCTCTAGCAGAGATGTTGCAGTTGCTGGTTTAAAAGTTCTTATTGCACATCCTAGCATCAGGATGGGTTCACAGGTCTTCCAGGCTCTTCGATCCCTGCAATGCTGCCTCTGGGACTGAGCTGAGAACAAAATGGCATCGACCACATGGCCTCTTTATACCTCCTTCCTGGCCTCTTCTTGTATGCAGCAAGTCACCTGGTCAGAGGCCAATCTCTATTTTCCCTGCTGGCTGCTCTCAGGTGACAGCCCCCATTCTTTGGGTGTGTCCATAGCCCATTGAGAGCCATTGTTCCACAGGGCTTCGCTACTCAGCCTGTCCATAGCAATGCTTAACCACATTCAGAGAAATATTCAGCTTCCACACAGATTACAGATTCCTACCTACACACAGAGACATTATATACTCACATAAATAGCATACATAAGATCAACAAACAATAAGCTCCCATTCAATACCCCACATGGCCCCCTTTTATACCAATTTCTGGGGCCAACACCCCCATCTAGGGGTGCAGCAGCGATCTGGCTGCTTCCCTCCAATTCGGTAATGTGACAGATGGCTAACATTTTAAATGTGTTGGAAATAATCCAGGACACTCTTGTGAAAACAAGCGGAGGATTTATTGTACACCAGCTGATGGAGTGACACGCAGGGGTTACCCTGGTGAACACTGGTTAATTAACACAATGCAATAGGTTATATAGTCAGCAGGTGGACGGAGGAAAAATGAGTTGATAGGTCTAGCAGCAAGACGAAATGAGCACATAAGCCAATAGAACTACTAAAGATTACATAATATCTCTGCTCATTGCAAAGTAACAACTCATTAATTAATATACAGGTAGTTACTGTTCAAATGCCAAAACATGTCAGCAGAACAGTAATAACATTTTAGTCTGCATAGATGATGTTTCTATAGCAGGCTGGTATGGCCTTGAGTTGGTGCAGCGCTTGGTTCTCAGGCTCATTATCTAGGAGTGAAGCAAGACAGTTAAGCAAATTTTATGAATGTTATCTTAAGCAAAATGTGTTACGTTACTAACTGAGATCCTGTCCGAGTATCTTAGAACGTGGTTGCTATGGTGCCCAGGGTCTTTTTACTGCCTGCAGCTCTTATCCTGACTGTGGTGTTCCCAGGCCTGATCCCAGGATGGAGTCATGCTGTTTAGAGGCCTACTAGCACATTTAGGGCTGCCTCAGTTTACCCTACAAAATTGTGCTACACAAAATGGCATGAGTGTATGGATGCACATTCGGTAATCTGGGTTTGGGTGTTTGTGACTGTGCTAAATGTACTTATAAGCTATAGCTGTAAATATAGAAGAGTTCTTATAATGTGAGTGCTGCAACTGTGCACATTAGGGTACCCAGCTATATAATAATTGGAATAATACTAGGTCTGACCTTGGGGCAAGAACTTGTTACCCGTCAAAATGACAACTGGGCATTCTTAAGTAACCAATTTCATTAATACATGACCTAAAGAACAGGCAACCGGATGAACTATGGGGTTGATCTAAAGCTAATTCATTTTGCTGGGTACTGCCTCCAGCCCTGTCTGGTAAGGTCTTCAGTTCTGTCAGACAAATTTTAATGAGGGCAATGGAGAAGCAGCCTCCACAATTCAAACCCTGAAGAATGTAGATGCTTCAGATGAAGCTGAAGTTATTTCTGACCCACCACCATTGGAGGCTGGTTTGGCGCATTGATTGTATGAAGCCAAGGGCCTGATTGGCTACTTCATTCAGTTTATTTGTGCAAGACCCCTAGGAGTCCATAGAAAAAAATCCATCTCCCTTATGTCAAATAAATGGGGTGGTGGGAGCAAGCAAAAGACACTTAGGCCCCTCCCCTGCCATTCTACGCAATAGCTGGACATATTCAGAGCTTGTCATCACCCTTAGACTTCCCTTCTGCTGCCAGATATCTTCTTCCTCACAGGCTCCTCAGTGTGCTCTTTGTCCCCTCCCATTCCCTCACCTCCTCCCTTTTCCCCCCTACCATAATACAGGTTAAGGGAAAAGCAGTCAGATTCTTTCCAGCTCCTCCTAAACACTGCAGCCCAGTTATGGGCTGATATGGTAGATTCAATTTGAAGTGCAGCTGCTAGTGCTTATCCTCCAAAGGCACTTCAGAAAGGAAATTACTGATTCTTTATTGTTTTGGCCTGATGCTCAGAAGCTCCTGGAAGAACCTAGGCTGCTTGTCAATTCTCCTTTGCACTTGTGGGGTAAAGATCCCACAGCCAGAATTTACGGGGATTTGCAATCTGTGTCCAAATTTTGCTGCTTGAGCCCATTTCTATTTACCACCATAGGCTAGAAAGAAAAAAAAAAAAAGAACGTACAAAGTCCTGTGAGTGATGCAAATATAAAACCAGGAATTGCAGCTGCTTTTGAACATTCCCAGAGCCATGTGATTGAAGGAAATGGACTATTGTTTCCTACTGTTTGAGCTTCTACACTACAGTCTGGTGCTGGAAGAGACAATCCCAGAGGTAGTGTTGCTGATGCTGCCAAAGTTAACCCAGCAAACTACTTTACAATGATTTGGCCACTTGTTCAAGTTTCAGTGATAAACTTTGTGCATTTTTTTCTCTGCTTCTTTGTGAACATGCCTTAATTTGAGCTATAAACTCTGTAATCATAGCAATGATATTTTTTCTGCTTGGGCGGGAATGGTATGGCTGTATAACCTATTTTGGAAGATGGCGTACTCTAGCAGGGCTGCAGATTAAGAGAAATAATCTCTGCAATTTCTGGTTCATCACAGTTATGCAGTGGGATTGTTTTGAGACTATTTCAGCCTACTTTGGTAAAGAAAGATGTCTAGATTTTTTTTTAGACTAAGCTCCTTGCTGCTGCTGTGGTGAGGGTGCTAATGTAGTGCTTGTGGAGTGCCTCTGAGGATAGATGGTCATCATATAATTGGGAGAGGTGCTGTGAAGCTCTGACAGAGGAAAGAAACAGCAGCAATTCTTTCTGTTCTAATTGCACCTCTCTATTTTTCACAAAGTTGTGCTTTCCTTTTCTTGAGCTGTAGGTCTCTTTTCAGAAGCAGGACATATCACTATGCACTAAATCAGTTTTCTCCCTTGAATTATGAATATTTTGCAAGAAACATGAACCTCATGGCATGCTTCTCCATGCTCTAAGTGTGACCTGGACATTGCTAATGTTGCACTCCTGCTGCAGAAAATCCAGGCTGGTTCAGATCTCACAGAAGCTGGGGCTATTTAGTTGTGTCGGGATTACAGGAAAGGAGTGTTAAAGCATATGGGGGAGAGGCTTTTCTTTTTTGATTTCTGAAGCTGAACTTCAGTCTTTCAGAAGTCTTTTCCTACCATCTATTTCTTTGCAGCCTATCATGGTGTCACCACAGGCACTGGTGTCAGTCTTTATTTGCTCTGTACTGCTTGCCTGTCATCGTCACCAGCAGCATTTTAAGCAAGATATTCCTCAAGGTCAGCAGCACCCTTGCTTCTAGTTCTCTTCCTAAACAGCATGTCCTCCCATGTCCATCTCGATCACCGTGCTTGAAGATGTGGGAAGGATTCAAGGAACTTGCACAGTATTAGGAATGAGCAGAATCACCTTAGGGTGATGAGGGACTGGATTCTGATGCATGTTAACTTAGCCTTAGAAAAATCCATTGCTTGGTTTGACAATTTTGGGAACTACCGCAGTGTCTCAACACAGCTTCAGTCACAGAAATAGAACACAGCAACCTCAAAGGATACGCTTCATTTAACATAGTCTAAAAGAGAGCAAACCTTCATACAAACACTAAACTGGGTGTGCTCCAATAGTCCTCTCGCAACTGGGAACAGCAGCAACCAGCTGTGCACTGAGTTAAACAGCAGTATCCAGAAGATGATAAAACCTGCCAGCAGCTAGTGAGAAGGTGCTTTCTGACTGAAAAGATACACACACATGTGATGTATATTAGAGTTTTTGCCTAGTAAGAAGTTACAAAAGTAATACTACTTGTAATATGGTATTACAATTTTCTCAGTTCTGCTGGCAGAGATCACGCACAGCCATGGAACTGAGTTCTGTTTATCCAGATTCTGTAGTAGACAGCAGCTTTGCAGCCACTGGCAGTGTACTCTGCCTACCTTTGTGAGAAAGATACCAAATACATCAGCAGGCACGGACACAATCTTGAAAATGTTTCAAGGAAAAACCTTCTAAAGACTGAACAAATAAAAGACATACAAGTAAATATATCTCATGTAGATATCTCATAGAACCGGAAGGGACCTTGACAGGTCATCAAGTCCAGTCCCCTGTCCTCACAGCAGGACCACGTATCATCGCTGACAGATTCAAAATGAAAAGGGCATTCCAGTCAATGTCAGTAACCCTGATGTCATGTGGAGTAGGGGAAGTTGAAGGAAGAGCATTTTTCCTTGGACTTTCTCCAGTGTAGACAGTGCCAAAAGCTAAGCTAAGCTACTTTCACTTGAGTTATGCAATTAAAGTTCATATCTTAATTCAACTTTGTCCTGTAGTGTAGGCATACCCTAAATGTCTCCTACAGTATGAAGGCTACATCTGCACATGAATAAAAACAAGGCATTATTTAAGACACGTACTTCTTATAATACCCGAGTGAGCTGCTGATCCAGAGAAGGATTAGAATTTATAACACTGCATACATAGAGACAGTAGCTTCACACTCACAAGTCTCTTCCACTCTAACTCCTCCTCTCAATAAAGTCAAAGCCAAACCAAACTGCACCCTACTCACCAAAATGCCAAAACGTACCTGAGCTCCAGAGAGTCATCCAGCATTTTCACAAACCTGACCCACTCCGTCAGAGTATTGCTGCAGATTTCCTGATCATAGTCTAACTTGATTCCAAAATTGATGGGCTGCATTATGAATGAATTTCCCCTAGGACTCTCCTAGGTTTGGAAAGATGCACTTTGGCCCAATTTCCTGGTGATCTGGCCCAGAGAGGGGAAAAGCAAGGGCATGTCTTGGATACTGGCATTTGGCCATTTGTGCTAGAGAGGAAGGTGAATGGGGATCTGCAATATTGCACATGGGCATTGTGAAGCCCATGATCTTGCATAATAGTAAGCACTCCACAGATTTATATAAATATATCAGCTTTGTTCTTCAGATTTTCTTCAACTTTTCCTGATTGCTGCAGTTAATCATTTGGTTTTAGGTATTTGGTGAATATTTTATATACTTCTAAAATCATTATCTTAAGCTAAGATCTCTTCCACATTTAGGTAAAAACAGGCACAGCTTCTTAATTATTCCTGCTCCTTTAGATAATTGAACTTTTTCATTTCAGTAAAGTTTCCCTTATATGTACAAGAGCTGAAAGTTAGAACTAATTAACCTATATTTGAAGTACCCTTATGCTGCTGATATCAAAGCAGGTGCGTTTTACTGCAGTGTGAAACATGGGCTTTGACTGAAATTAATTGACTTTTGTGCTATGAACATATTACATGTCATCTCTAAGACAGCTCAGATATGATTAATTTCTGCTAATCACTGCATGATGATGTACAACACTCTGTTTTTATCTGATTGGTAAGTCACATAGATAAATCCTCTGTTGCTTTCTTTTTAATGGATTGGAAAAGTCCATTTTCTTTTTGTATTAAAAATATTGTAATGAAGGGTATGCCACCAAATTCCAGTGATGGTGATAAGGCCCCATGTGGGTGGAAGAGTGTGTACACAAAAAAGAATCTGTGTTTGATCTAGTCACTGAAGCCAGTGGACTTATGCTAGTGTAGCAGAGGGGAATTTGCCCATGCCTCACTTAAAATTAGTGTTGCAGACTCCAGCAGCAAGACTGTATTTGATGTGGGTATGTGCAACAGATTAAAAAATAAAAATGCCTGTAGACTTTGTGCTTCTTTAAATTATTAAAGTGAAATTTCCTAGAAAAATACTAAAAATAATTTTGAAAGCACATATTACCTTAGCTCCCGTATTAGAAATGGAGAACATTCCAGTGACTCACAGGTCAGTGTCAAAATTATACTGTTAACTGGTCCTATCAAAGGGTATATCTACACTGGCTCCCGATTTCAAACTAGGGAGGCTAATGTAGGCATTTGAACTTGCAAATGAAGCTCGGGATTTAAATATCCCAGGCTTCATTTGCATGTTCCCGGGCGGGCATCATTTTTAAATCCCCTTAGTTCAAACTGACTGCCTACGGCTACACGCGGCAGTCAGAAGTTAATATGAACTAAGTCCTTAGTTTGGATTAACTGTTATTCCTTCTGCAATGAGCTGTAACAGTTAATCCGAACTAAGGACTTAGTTCAGATTAATTTCTGACTGATGCGTGTAGCTGCAGGCAGTCAGTTCGAACTAAGGGGATTTAAAAATGGCGCCAGCCCGGGAACATGCAAATGAAGCCCGGGATATTTAAATCCCGGGCTTCATTTACAAGTTCAAATGCCTACATTAGCCTCCCTAGTTCGAACTCGGGGGCTAGTGTAGACATACCCATCGAGAAGAAGAAAGAACTGCACTAACATGAAAATAGTGTCAGCACTAATTATTCTCAACATTATTACTCTGCTATGGGATCAGTAACTTTAAAGTTAGATGAATCTATGCCCAAGTTGTAATTATCCTTTCTGAAAATATAAAGAAGATTTAAAAAATAATAATCAGGAATACTTGAATTGAAAGCTGTGGTCCTGATCCACAAGTCCAGGACCTCACTATATAGCTACTCTTTAGGTCCTGTATTATTGTCCCACTCTCCTGGACTGTTGGACCTGGTTGAGATCATTAGGAGTTGAGATCAACATTAGGAGTTGAGATCAACTTTAGTTGCATAAGGTCTGTTTTCTAAAGGTATGTCTACAAAGCAACATTTAGAAATTACTAGTGTTATTTCAAAATATCTTAGTCCTCTGTCTACACAACAGGCAGTTATTTCGAAATAATGTCTAAATACACAGAGGTGGGATAGCTCAGTGGTTTGAGCATTGACCTGCTAAACCCAGCGTTGTGAGTTCAATCCTTGTGGAGGCCATTTGGGGCAAAAATTTGTCAGGGATGGTACTTGGTCCTGCTGTGAAGGCAGGGGACTGGACTCGATGACCTTTCAAAGTCTGTTCTAGGAGATAGGCAATCTCCATTATTTAAAAAAAAAAAAAAATTGCCATGTGCTTCTCCACAGTCACAGCAGATCTCATTTGGATACCCTGTTGCTTCAGGGCAGTGAAAAGCCATTCACATAGATCCAGGATCATGGCCTTGTGCATTCTTCAGCCAATTCTCATCTTCCCATGTTTGCATCACAATGTTGTCCCATCAATCTGAGTTCATGTCACAGCACCAGAACTGGCATTGTACTCTGTCCAGAGGATTGACTGGCGGGTGTGTTTGTATGAGTGCCTGCATGCCATGCTGAGCTTTGTCCTTGTCCTCTTCCTGGCAGAGCACCATGTGTACTCTCTCAAAGCACAGCACCATAAGACTCACCACAATAGGCATGAGCATGACAATGCTTTCTTGCACACTGGGCTCCATGTCTGTGCTGCTATGGTATCCGCATGGGCAGCCAGGATGAAAAAAAGCAGACCACCTCCCTCTGATGTCATGCAAGGAAAGAGCGAATAGATGAGTGGATTTTGGGATGCCGGTGACATGAGCCTCTGGCTACTTGTAGGAGAGCTTCGGACACAGCTGACTCCATGAGCATAGCCCAGAATGCAAAGCTGGCCACTGTTCCTTGTCGTCTGAGTTGACAGTAGGCTCCATAATTGGGACATGCCACTTCAGACTATATTTGATTCTTCCCAATATGAAGGGCCAGTCTAAGACCCCTCATGCGATTTAACGTCCACATAGAGAACATGGAGGCTGTGGAAAAGGTAACAGGATAATTGGTCATGCAAGAAATGTGGAACTGGTTACTGGCATGAAGCCAGCACAGAAAGAATGGGGGTAGACCAAAGAAATGGCTATGGATCTACATAAACACAGATTCTGTGGACCCCACGCCCTGTGCAAACATCATGGAGGGGTTAGTTATGGGCACTAATCAAACCCAGCAGATGTCCTGATTCATTAGTGAGAAGAAAATGTGTTCTCCTTACCCTCCTTCCAAATAGAACCCTCATTAGAAGCATGTTAAACTAAAATTGTCCTTTCCAGGAAATGTCATGCATTTAATCCAAAAGACAATTACATTATTCCCCAGAGCACTGAGCTATTGTAACAAATTAATTGAATTCCCACAATTTGAGCTTATGTTACAGTCCATCTTCTGTTTCCATGAAGCAGATGTAAGCACATTTTACTTGTGTGAGTCTCATACACATTTTATATGGGACAAGAATTTCTCCCATGCAGCTTTCTAGTCCTTAACTCAGTGAGATGGCTATATTGGTCCCACATCACTTCTGCCAGTTTCAACAATTGCTGCCAGCCCTTCCTTGAACCATATATGACATGTTGCCTTAAAATAAGTCCTCATTGATTCCCTGAGTAGTTGCTGAATAAAGTCATTATTTACTAGAGCTGTTAGTTCTGAGCCAGACAGCCATGTGTTTTTATGAAATTCTGCTCCAGTGCTATTGCTGGTTGAATAAACAATCACCTCTGATTCACCCATATTTTCACATAGAAAATGCTAAGTTTAGTTCACGAGCATACATGGGCTCATATTTATTAATATTTGCAAGTAGTCAGATGTCTGCCTGGTATTGGTTAAAATGCCCATAAATCCTCAAATCATTTGCAAGTATAAACAGAAATATTTGATGCTAGCATTGTGACATTCATTATTTTCTCTACATGATATTCTGAGTCTAACAATTTGGCCATCTAATCAGAGACCAGAAACAGTACTCTATGCTTTAAGTGACCGGCTCTGCAGATAAAAGTAATGAATTGCAAACAGCCAAAATGAACAATGTACAATCTATCATTTGAAAATGGTTTATGCAATGGTTTATGCAAAATAATCATAACAAATACTTCAACTACCTTTGATCAAGCCATTGACAAGATATTTAATTTTTACCATGAAATGGGATCCCACCAATTCGTCCAAAACTAGAGATACCAAAGCAATGTAACAAAGAGTAAAGGCCTCACTTTGAAGGTTCTGTGAACAAAAAAGTCCCATTGATCTCAGTGAAAGTTAGGGGAGGCAATGTTTGCTTTTACCAAATTCCTAGCAATAGGTGCTTAGCACTTCAATTTCCAGCCCTGAGTACTGACGTTAATTACCCAATAAATACAATACAAAATTGTGGATAGGAACTCTCCCAGTGCACACATAATACTCCTAGGCACTCTGTCACAAGAAGGGTCAACTTTTCTTTTTCTGACATCAAGATAGGATGTTATACAACCTGGCTGCGCCTAGACTGGCAAGTTTTTCCGCAAAATAAGATGCTTTTGCGGAAAAACTTGCCAGCTGTCTACACTGGCCGCTTGAATTTTGGCAAGAACACTGAAGATCTAATGTAAGATTGTCAGTGTTCTTACGGAAATGCTATGCTGTTCCCGTTTGGGCAAAAGCCCTCTTGCACAAATGCTTTTGCGCAAGAGGGCCAGTGTAGACAATGCGGTATTGTTTTGCGCAAAAAGGCCCTGATCGCGAAAATGGCGATCAGGGCTTTCTTGCGCAAAACCGCATCTAGATTGGCACAGACACTTTTCCACAAAAAGTGCTTTTGCGGAAAAGCGTCCTTGCCAATCTAGATGCTCTTTTCCACAAATGCTTTTAACGGAAAAACTTTTCCATTAAAAGCATTTGCTGAAAATCATGCCAGTCTAGACGTGGCCCCTGTGTTTCAGTTCCTAACTTTTCCTTCTGTCTCAGTATCTTGGGGCTGGTAATCTTTCTATTTCAAAACTGTAACTCCTGCCATCCCCCATCCTATGTGAGCATTATCCTATTTGGATAATATTCTCCTTCCTGCTTTCAGAACACCATTTTTAAAATCTTTTCTGCCATACAACACAAAGGAAGTTTCTAGACCAGTTGGATACATTCTCTTTCCCATAGGCATGACACTAAGACCAATATCCAGTAAAAAGCATCTGTCCCAGCTAAGCCAAACTTTAGTGCCCAGAGAAGACTGGAGCTGTGATATTGCTGGAGGACCACCCGTATCCCCCCTCCCCCCATCTTCAGAGTGAGTGGATTGATCCCTGCAGCTCACTAGTAGCAGAGATCTCTGCAATCTCTGTGTACAGATGTGGTCTCCTCACCTCAAAAAAGATGTTTTGGTCTTGGAAAGGGTTCAGAAAAGGGCAACTAAAATGATCAGGGGTTTGGAATGGGTCCCATATGAGAAGTGGTTAAAGCGACTGGGACTTATCAGTTTAGAAAGGAGGAGACTGAGGGGGGATATGATAGAGGTATATACAATCATGAGTGGTGTGGAGAGGGCCGATAAAGAAAAGTTATTTATTAGTTCCCTAAATAGAAGAACTAGAGGACACCAAATGAAATTAATGGGTAGCAGGTTTAAAACTAATAAAAGAAAGTTCTTCACACAGCGTGTAGTCAACCTGTGGAACTCCTTGCCAGAGGAGGCTGTGAAGGCTAGGACTATAACAGAGTTTAAAGAGAAGCTAGATAATTTCATGGAGGTTAGGTCCATAAAAGGCTATTAGCCAGGGGGTAGGAATGGTGTCCTTGGCCTCTGTTTGTCAGAGGCTGGAGAGGGATGGCAGGAGACAAATCACTTGATCATTGTCTTCGGTCCACCCTCTCTGGGGCACCTGGTGCTGGCCACTGTTGGCAGACAGGATACTGGGCTAGAAGGACCTTTGGTCTGACCCAGTATGGCCGTTCTTATGTTCTTATGCTCAATCTAGAACTGATGTTCCTCAGGGGAAATACAAGATAAGAGTATAGAAGTTGTGCATAGTATTACAAAGACTGGAATTTAACTTGCCAGGTCTCTTCGGTATCCAAAAGCGCAACTGGAGAACTTAACAGCAAGATCATATGGAGAGAATCTGTAATTATTAAATATTTTGCTTTTTTTTAATCTGACTATCCGCCACCACTACTTTAAGTATCAGCTAAAAAGAATCAGGAAGGCTAAGACAGAAACTGTAAATATAGGAAAAATGGATCAAGTGTAAAGGTTTCTGAAATGACAGAAAACTAACGTTGGCTTTGTTTGCTTGCTTGCTTGAATACCTTTATATAAAACAGTCATGGTGTTAATATGTCACCTATCTATCTTGGCAATCATTTGCTTTTTAAAAATGACCATTTTGGGGGGGGGTATTAGAATGATAAATCTTAAAGTTCTGGTTTTTGTACTTTCTCTTCAGTTTTGCTGAGATTTACGGCATCCATATTTTACTAAAAAAGATTCCAACTCAATCAGGAAGACTTTTCTAAAATGTGGATAAGAAATTTCTTTGTATGTACTAGGCTTTCCATTGTTTTGGGGAAATATGAAGAAAGCAAGCCACTTTAAATGGAATTGGTAATATACAGTCTTGTCATTTTATTAAAATGTGGGGGAGGTATTTTCTAAAGCAGTTGTGTGATTTAGGAGCATCAGTTACATAGCAAGCCAATGACAGTTGTGTTCCCAAATCTTGTAAGTGTTTTTTGAAATCCAGTCCATACTTGTGGGCATCACGATCAAATCGTGCTTATTTTAACTTATGCATATAGACCTTGTGAAATAACTGAACTGTTTGATTAAAGTAAACAAAGCTCTATCTCCTAGGATGGTGGAAGGAGGTGTACCGGTAGTTCGAATTAGAGAGCCTAATTCCAACTACCTACTTCGTGCCGCGTGTAGGGGATTTTTAAAATGGCGGCGCCCGGCAAGATGCAAATGAAGCCCGGGATATTTAAATCCCGGGCTTCATTTGCAACTTCGAATGCCTACATTAGCCACCCTAGTTCCAACCAGGGTGGCAGTGTAGAAGTACCCTTAATTAGCAGAGTAAGTGAAAATAGACATGCTTGAGAGACCTAGCTCCCTCTTTATTAAAACTATGTGTATAGTACACTAGTAAATGTTAGAAAATGTAAAAAAAGAGTTCTGTATATAAAAACAGATTTTTTTTGGCCATTTTAATAGCTTTGTTGGATTCATAGAAATGTTCCATTAGAATAGTAGAGAGAACTCTGGCAATGTACCCAATGTATTTCCTAATAAAAAGGCAAAAGTGAGATGGATATCAAGAACGTTATTTACATCAGAAGGCCTATTGCCTTATGGCTTATTAATCTTAACTGGCTCTTTGAATGATCCTTATCATTCACCTCCATTCCAATATATGTACTGCTCATCATAAAAAAAGTATTTGTACTTTTCTACTTCTGTTACAGAAAAGAAGTTATTTAGCTTTGTGATGATTTTAAATGATATAAAATTCAACACTGACATTAAGCCATTATGAACAATTATATAAAGCAGGTCTAAGGATCTGAAATCTCTCTCTATATTTTAGTGTGTGTCTACCTGTGAATCTTTGGTCAAGAACTCATCCTATACAGTAAGAGCAAGGGCCACCAAATTTGTCATGCAGCTTCCTCCTCTCCTGACTTAAAGCAAGGTCAGGGTTTGGTTGTGCTTGGACATCCAGAAGCCCTGGGAAAAAGACAGTTTTCCATAACATACAAAGGGAGGGGCTGTTGTTTGGAGGAACACAATATGAGAGTGGCCACTGGGGGCAGTGAGCCTGCAGGGGAGACCTCTCCTACAGAGTGTCCATTGAGGACAGTCATACCACCAAGTGAGTGGCCTGCAGGGGTGGGGCTCCAGCATCTTGCCTGCCAGCACACCAGTAAGTAACCCCCCCTTTCCCAAACCCTTTACCCTCCTCGCAGCCCTTGACCACAGCACCGGAGGGGAGAGGTAAGAAAAAAGGCCCCTGGTGGCTTGGGGGGGGGGGGCAAGTTGTGAAAAGAGAAAAAGCCACTGGCAGCCAGGGGGAGGACGGTGGAAATTGGGGGAGAAGGAAGGCCTCTGGGATGGGAAGACAAAAATCCACTGGTGGCTGGGGGTGGAGACACCTGGGGGAAGAAAAAGCACCTCTGGCAGTTATAGGGGTTGGGGACAGAGAAAAGGCTCTTACTGGATGAGACTTCCAACTCTGAGCCCCTCCTTACCCGGAACCCCTCACTCACAACCCCTACCCCAAGCCTTCTGCACTACCACCCACCTCACATCCCCAAGGGCCTGCTGTAAGTCCGACATCCTCCACACTGCCAGCCCTCTGCTTTGAAGGATCCGGGCAGTGCCAGGTAGGTCTGTTAATCTAAAATTGGAAATTCCTGCAAAATGACCAGACTAATCATTTGTGCAGTATTTAGTTAGTATTTAGTCACTATGCAGATAGGGTTACCGGGTAGACCCCGACAAAAAACCAGACACACTTGATCATGGGTGGGGGGGGGGGGGCAGGATGGGAAGCAGAGCTAGCAGGGGAGGGGGAGCCGCTGGGCTGGCTGGGAGGAGGGGGGGCCGAAGGAAGGGGGACGGGAAGCGGAGCTGGTGGGAGGGGGTGGTGGTGCAGCCACTGACCACAGCTGGAGTCCAAGGGGCCATGCCCCCAGCAGCAGGGCCATCCTTAGGATTTATGGTGCCCTAGGTGGGACAATTAAACTGGTGCCCCCATGCCTGACTTGCTCTTCCACCACTACTCCCTCCCCTTCGCAGAGACCCCAGCAGCCAATCCCTTCCCTCAGACTGTGCTGCAGGAGGTGCATTCGGTTCTCTCTAGCACCCAGCCCTGCTGTTACATGCTCCACTGCTTCCCGTCATAGGCATGCACAGCACATTTCATTAGGGTGTGCACCCCAAAATTTTTTTAAAATGTACTCTTTGACCCCTATTAGCCACACCCCTGATCCCCGTTAGCCACACCTCTGGAGGCAACACTCTCAGGGCAAGATGGACACATGACCAAAAGTAAAAGGTGCCATGTGCCCACCCCAAGGACTTTTCCCACCATCCTCCTACCAACAGGGATTAGTTTGGCCCCCACCAAACCCCCCTCATGCAACTATCCTGCAATTGCATAAACCCAATGTGTGTGATTAACTCAGGGGTGGAGAGGCTGAGGGAAGTGTTCCCTCTAAGAGTTTCCTCCCCTGAGCAGAATGAATTTTGTTTTGTGCACCTGTACTGAGTTCATGTGGTTTGTTTGGATGTGCCACTGGGGCACCCAAGTTATTAATAAATATCTTATAAACCTCTACTTTTCCCTCTGCTGCCATGTCTCCTCCCCTTTCTCCATCAGCTCCCCTGTTGCCTGCTGCCCCCTAACCCTTCACCCTCCTCTGCTGTCCTGACTCCTGCCCTCCTCACTGCCTTCAGTCTTCCTGAGACTTGTCGCCCTCCACCAGCCCTTCTCTCCCCCCTGTGCCCACTCCTCCAGTAGCCCCACTCTGATCAGGTGAGCTACCCCTCCTCATCCCCTCTTCTAACACCTTCCTCTACACACCTGCCCTGCATCTCTCCTCTGGTGCTGGTCCCTCCCCTGCAGGTGTCTGCCCTTCTGCTTCACCCCCAGAATCCCCTGGCACCTGCACCTTCCCTTAGCCCTGCACCCTTCTGGTGCCTCCTTCTTCCCTCATTACCCCTGCCCCCTTTGCCCTCTTTTTCTCTGATTCCCACACCCTCACCACCCTCTGTCTCCATTCCCCTCTATGCCCTCACAGATGCCTTGCTCCATCCCCACATTCCTCATGCCCACCCCTCCTTTCAAGCCTTCTCCCAGCACCTCCCCCTCTCCCCTCTAGCCCTCAATGCCCTTACCCCCTCCTCTCCCTGTCTCCCCTCCCACTGACGCTTCCCCTCCTGCCCTTTTCCTCATAGTCTCCACTTGCCCTCCCCCGCATTTGTCTCTCCTCCACCCCTGTCCCTTGGTGCCTGCCCCTTTCTTCTCCTGACCTGCCCCCTTCCCATCAGCACAAGTCCCTTCCTCTCCCACCCCTTACCCCTTTTTTCCCCCTTCCCCTTCCCTAACCCACCTTCTCCCTTCCCATTTGCAGGGCTGGAGTCTGCTGTGATCGGGCCCCAGAAGTCCTCATAGCCCAGGCTCCAGACCACATGCTGGATCTGGAGCTGGGCCGCTCGGCATTCACAGCTCTGGCCCAGCTGCCATCCCGCCTCTAACCAGGCTCTGCTCCCCCACGGCCCGCTCGGTGTATCTCCTTCCCTGAGCCGCAGCTTGGCCATTTTTAAAAATGGTGCCGCAACGACACTCCAATGTGGTACCGCCTCCTCCAGCACGCCACGTGTGAGATTGCCCCCGGCACAGCCCCTGCTGCCCCAGGTTGACTGCTTCCCTTCCCCCAGCGCAGTACCTTCTCCAGCCGGGGTCAGCTTGCTGGCCTCCTCGCTGGAGTCCCTCAGCCCAACAGAGTGGTGCCCCAGAAAGAGTGGTGCCCTATGCAACTGCGTACTCTGTGTATGCCTAACGACAGCCCTGCCCAGCAGGCAATCCCTCGAGTTGCTTGTAGGAGCTGGGCAGGGTTGGGGGGAGTGGCTAGGAGTCACTCCCCCCGCCCGACTTCTGCAGGCAACCAGAGGCTCCCAGCTGGGAGGTGGGAGCCTCTGGTCACGTGCAGAAGACGGGCGGGGGAAGTGGCTGGGAGTCCCAGCCTCCCCCACCCTGCCAGCTTTTGCACGTGCCAATCGTGACACTGCCTCCCAGTCACTCTCCCACCCCCGCCAGACTTCCGTCCGGTGCCCAGCTGGAAATTCAGAAAATACCGGACATTGTACATATCTGGTATTTTCTGGTATTTTTCTACCGGACAGAGGGTGCAAATACCAGACAGTCCAGTAGAAAACCGGACACCTGGCAACCCTATGCAGAGTAGTAGTAACTAAAGCTTGGGCTATCAATTTCCCCCCCCCCCCGATCCCTCCTCCGACCCCCACGCTACACACACACACTAACGTGAGATGCATCCTTGCAAAACCTTTCAAGCTTGGGAAGCATTTTTTGCTGACTGCTGGAGGCCACAAGGTACTTCACACCCCCACTAGTTTTTGTGCTTTTGCAAACCTCTGCAAAATAAATCAGTCTTCTGCAAACACACTGTAAAACCCATTCCGATTTTATGCTGAACTTACAAACCTTTTAGAACATTAAGTAAATTGAGTTTGATTCCAACCAAAGCCAAACCTTTGGCAAGTTCAGCTATCCCCAGTGGACATGCTACTTTATCAAATAAGATTCTGATTAAGTAGATGTAGAATAGTATCAAACAGAGCCAAGCCAAGCTTGTCATGACATTTTCTATATTATTTGTTAACAAATCTTTTATTGTTAGGGATGAGTCTGAGCCATAAAATGTAGCTCCAAAATGAAATTCAAAGGTGCCAAAATTAGGGAGTGTTTGGATCCAACATCATAATTCAAGCCTATATTTAATTAGATAATTGAAGAGGACTTACATAGATTTTTAAAACACCGTTATTTCTCTGCTCCTCAGAAGGCTTTCTGCTTAGTGACATGTCTTCTAGTTCAAGGATATATCTATCACTCCAACTTAGTACCCAGTTGAGGAAAGCATCCGCACTCAGGAAAGCACTTAATATGCTTTACTTTAAACTTATGCTTAAATCTCACTTGATTCAAGGGGAACATTAAAAGTTTTTTTCTCAATCAGTGCTTTAGGGTCCATTTCCACTCTCATTAAATTTGATGGCAAAATTTTATTTCAATGGGAGCAGGATCAAGGACTAAATAGCAAAAGGAAAACCACATGCAAGTCACGTAATAAAAATGGATGCAATAAAACCATCAAGACTAAAACCACTCACCTCTTTGCAAGATAGTAATTGGCATTTAAGACATTTAAGGCTTTTGCTAGTTTGTCATCAGCTGGTGACACATGCTTTTAAACTCATTTTACTTTTAATTGATAAATATATTGTACAAAGATTAATTAAGTCTCTCTTCAATGAGCTGCCCATTATGCTGTAGTATCTAAGGGTATGTCTACACTACCCTCCTAGTTCGAACTAGGAGGGTAATGTATGCATACCGCACTTGCTAATGAAGCCCGGGATTTGAATTTCCCGGGCTTCATTAGCATAAGCGGGGAGCCGCCATTTTTAAATCCCCGCTGCTTCGAACCCCGTGTAGCGCGGCTACACGGGGCTCGAACTAGGTAGTTCGGACTAGGGTCCTATTCCGAACTACCGTTACTCCTCGTGAAACGAGGAGTACCGGTAGTTCGGAATAGGCACCCTAGTCCGAACTACCTAGTTCGAGCCCCGTGTAGCCGCGCTACACGGGGTTCGAAGCAGCGGGGATTTAAAAATGGCGGCTCCCCGCTTATGCTAATGAAGCCCGGGAAATTCAAATCCCGGGCTTCATTAGCAAGTGCGGTATGCATACATTACCCCGCTAGTTCGAACTAGCGGGGTAGTGTAGACATACCCTAAGTCTTTCTGTACTCTATCTATTACCTTGTTTCCATTTACTTACCTCACCATTCTTCTTCTTCTATTAAGGACTTATGATTAAAAAGAAAAAATACAAGTAAATAAGTTGTCTTCAGTTATCTAGGCAAGTAGCACTGTAGCCCCATTGCTCTAAGTGATTTAAAATAAGAACTAACACTAGGCTTTGATTTATCATTCTGCATACCCATTATCCACAAGGAGCTAAGAACCAAATTTGGCTATGCCATAGCAACCATGGTTGTCTCAGTGATGGGTGTGTGGTCTCATTGTCTCCGGTAAATAAAAATGAAAGATAAGGACTTCCCTGGCTGTCTCCTTCTTATGTTCTATTGAGATATTGTGCCTGTGTTCTTAATTGTTAGTCTTTGGTTCTCAGATTCTCTTTTTCACTGGGTTTCTCTCTCAATGTTACAATGCATAAGTCTGTGCCTTTCCCTGAGCCTCTTCCTTATCTCCTGCCCTGCCCCATTCCTCTGGGTTTGCCAGCCTTTCAACTCTTTTCTCCCAAGGAGTGACTTCAGACTACTCTTACAAGTCTACTCCATACTACCTCTTAGTCAAGTGCTCAGATAAACACGTGTTTACATTTTCAGGGAACAATGACAATGTCACATGAAAGTGAGAACAGGCATTTTCATGGCACTGTTGTAGCCAGCATCAGATATTTCCATGTGAGATGCACTATGAATTCATACAATCAGAGAACTGGAAGGGACTTTGAGAGATCATCAAGCCCAATCCACTGCTCTCATGGAAGCACCAAGCACCATCTAGATCATCAGCAGGTTAGTCTAACCTGCTCTAAAATATCTCCAGTAATGGGGATTCCACAACCTAGGCAATTTGAGTTTTTAACCACCCTGACAGTTCAGAAGTTTTTTCCTCATGTTCAGCCTAAACCTCCCTTGCTGCAATTTAAGCCCATTCCTTCTTGTCCTATCTTCAGAGTCCAAGGAGAACAATTTTTCTCCCTCCTCCTTGTCACACCCTTTAAGTTACTTGAAACAGCTACAATGTCCTCTCAGTCTTTTCCAAATTAAACAAACCCAATTCTTTCAAAAAACAGGACTATGTAGCACTTTAAAGACTAACAATATGGTTGATTAGGTGATGAGCTTTCGTGGGCCAGACCCACTTCCTCAGATCAAACAGTGGAAGAAAATTGTCACAACCATATATACCAAAGGATACAATTAAAAAAATGAACATATATGAAAAGGACAAATCAAATTTCAGAACAGAACAGGGATGGGGGGGAGGTAAATGTCTGTGAGATATTAGAGGTGATAACTGGGGAAGCTATCTTTGTAATGGGTAAGGTAATTAGATTCTTTATTCAAACTCAGGTGTAAAGTGTTGAATTTAAGCATGAATGAGAGTTCAGAGGATTCTCTTTCAAGTGCAGTCTTAAAAGGCCTTGACTGCACTTGAAAGAGAATCCTCAGAACTCTCATTTATGCTTAAATTCAACATTTTACACCTGAGTTTGAATAAAGAATCTAATTACCTTACCCATTCCAAAGATAGCTTCCCCAATTATCACCTCTAATATCATTAGCTCAAAGACATTTACCTTCCCCCCTCATCCCCCTTCTGTTCTGAAATTTGATTTGTCCTTTTCATATGTGTTCATTTTTTTTAATTGTATCCTTTGGTATATATGGTTGACATTTTTCTTCCACTATTTGATCTGAGGAAGTGGGTCTGGCCCATGAAAGCTCATCACCTAATAAACCATCTTGTTAGTCTTTAAAGTGCTACATAGTCCTGTGTTTTGATTCAGCTACACCAGACTAACACGGCTACATTTCTATCACTATTCTACATCTAATTCTTTCAGTCTTCCCTCATATTTCATGTTTTCTAGACCTTTAATCATTTTTGTTGCTCTTCTCTAGACCCTCTCAATTTCTCCACATCTTTCTTGAAATGTGGTGTGCAGAACTGGACACAGTACTCAAACGGAGGCCTAATCTGCGTAGAGTAGAGTGGAAGAATGACTTCTCGTATCTTGTTCACAACACTCCTGTTAATGCATCCCAGAATCATGTTTGCTTTTTTTCCCTAACAGTATCACACTGTTGACTCATATTTAGCTTTTGGTCCACTATCACCCCTAGATCCATCCCAGACCCTGCACCTCCTCCATTAATATCAATTTCTTAGAGTAGCCCCCTCTCAGAGCTGTTCCCTACTTTGGCGCTCTGAGTGCAGAAGATGGACGTCTGAAAGAGACCTTAAATATCTTGCCTCTATAGTCTCTGCTTACAAAAACTTCCCAGAGCCACAGATTTACTGACTTTGGGGGGTAGCTGCCACCATCAAGTGATTTAACCCTGAAAAACAGGAAGGAACACTTGAATTCCTTCCCCAGGGATACCTAAAGCTCTTTTGCCCCAAGAAAGCTTGAAGAAAGAAGCAAAAAACACAGAAAAACAAAACATATCTCTGACAGCTAATCTCCAAGTCTAGGCAGACACACACCAGCCTCCTGTCACCTTCCAGGACATAAGAATCCAATCATCACCTTAAAAAAGATTATTCTACTAACAAAACAAAAAGATATACCTAATATAGGATATTTGGTTGCTAGGTGTTAGGGTATGTCTACACTACAAAGTTAATTTGAACTAACAGACGTTAGTTCGAATTAACTTTGATAGGCGCTACACTAGCGCTCCGCTAGTTCGAACTTAATTCGAACTAGCGGAGCGCTTAATTCGAACTAGGTAAACCTCATTTTACGAGGACTAACGCCTAGTTCGAATTAGCTAGTTCGAATTAAGGGCTGTGTGGCCACTTAATTCGAACTAGTGGGAGGCTAGCCCTCCCCTGCTTTCCCTGGTGGCCACTCTGGGCACCACCAGGGAAACTCGTCCGCCCCCCTCCCGGCCCCGGAGCCCTTAAAGGGGCACGGGCTGGCTACGGTGCCCATGCCAGGTGCAAGCCTGCCAGCACCCAGCCAGCAGACCCTGCACCTGGCACGGCTCAAGCCAGCCACCCGCTACCACCCAGCCCTCCGCCTCTTCCCGGGACCAGGCTGGCGGCTCCCGGGAGCCTGCCCGGGTCCACAAGAGGCAGGCGCCCGCCTGGTCTAGTGTGGATATCGTGGACCTCATCCACGACCTCCGTACTAGGCACAGGAAAGTGGCTGTCTAGGGCAGGATAGCTGCCAGCCTGGCCACCCAGGAGCAGGTGTGCATGAAAATCAAGGTGGTCCACTGAGACCCCTGACCCTGAGCCCTGAGCTTAGAATGGCCATATTGGGTCAGACCAAAGGTCCGTCTAGCCCAGTAGCCTGTCTGTCAACAGCGGCCAACACTAGGGATCCTGGAGGGGATGGACTGAAGACAATGACCAAGCCATTTGTCTCGTTCCATCCATCTCCAGCCTTCCACAAACAGAGGCCAGGGACACCATTTCTACCCCCTGGCTAATACCACTCCATGGACCCAACCTCCATGACTTTATCTAACTTCTCTTTAAACTCTGTTCTAGTTCTAGCCTTCACAGCATCCTGCAGCAAGGAGTTCCACAGGTTGACTATTTACTTTGTGAAGAAGAACTTTCTGTTATTAGTTTGAAGCCTGCTACCCATTCATTTCATTTCATTCTGTGGGCTCCTCGGGGTGGAAACTCTCCTGAAGCCCCTTGATTGACCCCCCCCCCCCCCGGATGGCAGCCTGCGGCAAGTGCAGCCGGGCTGATGGCCGAGTACTGTGATGTGCCAAGTGTGGGCACTCAGAGCACTCCAAGCCAGGACTGCTTTGCAAGCGGGGAACCCCTGAGAACTGTCTGTCCTGGATGGGGGTCGGGTCCCTTTAAGCACAGCCGTCGGCTAGCCTGAGACAGCAGCTCCATGCTCTAAGTCCTAATTTGATGCCCTGCCGGCACTGCTTCCGGCCATCCTTAACCTCGGTTCAGGGTCCACTCAGTGTGGACATGCTAGTTCGAATTAGCAAAACGCTAATTCGAATTAATTTTTTAGTCTAGATGCACTAGTTCGAATTAGCTTAGTTCGAATTAACTAATTCGAATTAAGTTAGTTTGAATTAGTGCTGTAGTGTAGACATACCCTTACAGAGCAACTAATAGAAGAATAGATCAAACCCACAAATAATTATAGTTCTTTGGGCTGTAATTAAAGGGTGAGTGGAGGAAGGAAGGCATAGATTCACACAGAGAAATTTAACAAAACAACCAAAATAAAGAAAAATACTCTGATTGTGACTAAAAATGTTTTATAATGGAGATTGCCTATTTCCTAGAACTGGAAGGGACCTTGAAAGGTCATTGAGTCTAGTCTGCTGCCTTCTCAGCAGGACCAAGTACCATCCCTGACAAATTTTTGCCACAAATTCTTAAATGGCCTCTGCAAGGATTGAACTCATAACCCTGGGTTTAGCAGGCTAATGCTCAAACCACTGAGCTATCCCTCCAGCTCTACAATCTTGTTTTCCCTCTATTCACAATCCGTGCTGATCCATACTTCATGGGCCAGTTCACGCCTATGTCCAATATTTCTTATAGACAGGGTAATTCTGATTACTGAATGTGCTTCCTCCAGCCCTTACCTTAGAATTTTTTCATAAAGAGAGCAGGGAAGGTATCTAAATACAGTTCAGATTTCAGCACTGTAGCCCCGTTGGTTCTTCTGGCCCCCTGCCAGCACCCTTTCTAGCTACCTGAGTTTAACCCCTCAGCCACCGGGTGCTGGCCAGCACTCCTCCTACCCATCACCCCTCCCATCAAAATTTATTTCCACCCTTGCTATGTACTATGAGCAAGCAGTTTAACAAGTTATAAAAATGTGCATAAGTGACAAGGAGTCCTGTGGCACCTTATAGACTAAAAGATGTACTGTTAGTCTATAAGGGTATGTCTACACTAGCCACCCTAGTTCGAACTAGGGTGGATAATGTAGTCATTTGAATTTGCAAATGAAGCCCAGGATTAAAATATCCCGGGCTTTATTTGCATGTTCCTGGGCACCTCCATTTTTAAATTCCCAGTAGTTCGGACTCCCTGCCCGCGGCTACACGTGGCACGGGCTAGGTAGTTCGAACTAAAGCCCCTAATTCAGACTACCGTTACTCCTCATTGCAAGCTAGTGTAGACATACCCTAATGTGCCACAGGACTCCTTGTCACTTTTGCTGATCCAGACTAACACGGCTACCCCTCTAATATAAAATCATGAATTTCATGCAAGTTTAAAATGTACTTTTTTCAATAAAAGTTAAAAGGAATGTCTTCTGCAGCACATGGGGTATGTCTACACTACAGCACTAATTCGAACTAAGCTAATTCAAATTAGTGCATCTAGACCTAAAAACTAGTTCGAATTAGCGTTTTGCTAATTCGAACTAGCATGTCCACACTGAGTGGACCCTGAACCGAGGTTAAGGCTGGCCAGAAGTAGTACCGGCAGGGCATCAGGTTAGGACTTAGAGCATGGAGCTGCTGTCTCAGGCTAGTCGAGGGCTGTGCTTAAAGGGACCCGAACCCCACCCTGGACAGACAGTTCTCAGGGGTTCCCCGCTCGTTTGTCTAACTCAATGAGGGACAGCAAAGCAGTCCTGGCTTGCAGTGCCCTGAGTGCCCACACTCGGCACATCACAGCACTTGGCCATCAGCCCGGTGGCACTTGCCGCAGGCTGCCATCTGGGGAGGGGGGTCAATCGAGGGGCTGCAGGAGAACTTCCACCCCGAGGAGCCTGCAGAGCCAGCCCAGTCCTCCCCATCAGGGGCTCGTACCCCATTCCTCCCTCACCTCCTTCCACTTACCCCTCCCTAGTTCCCCTTCCTGATGTACAAAATAAAGGACACGTGTGTTCAAAAATAGAAACTCTCTTTATTTAACAAAACTGCAGGGAGGGGGGGGAATAAAACTGTGGGGAGACGAGGGAAAGGAGGCGGGAAAGGGCAGGAGAGAGTGTGGGAAAGGGGAGG
Organism: Pelodiscus sinensis; assembly: GCF_052426305.1. NCBI lineage: Eukaryota > Metazoa > Chordata > Testudines > Trionychidae > Pelodiscus > Pelodiscus sinensis. The sequence goes on along the minus strand of NC_143059.1, from coordinate 25,141,564 downwards.
GGGAAAACTGGGAGGAGGGAGCTGGAAGGGGGAAGCAAGGGAAAGGAGGGGGAGGGGAAACTCAGGGATTGGGGTGGGGGTCTCGCTTGGCCAACCGCCTCCGTGCACGGCTAGGGAGGGGGCCTCGGCATCCCCGGGGAGATGGGGTGGAGGGTGTGGAGGTTGAGGTGGGGGGTGTGGACATTGAGGAAGAGGGTGTGGGGGTTGAGGAGGAAGAGGTGGGAGGGGGGACAGGAGTGGGAGGAGGGACAGTAGTTGGGGGGGCAGCAGGCGCAGGACCGGCATGGGGCACCATGCTCTGCAGCAGGGCCTGCAGGTTTGACTTCAGCCCTCGGACCTCAGCCACCTGCTCCTGGCAGAGCTGCAGGTCTGCCCGCATCCAGGCCTCCACTGTGCGGTGCAGGGCTCGCAAGGACCCCAGGTGCTGGTCCCAGTACTCCTGCTCCATGGTGGTGTTCTGGAGAAGGCCGCGGGTGTGGGAGCATGTGCGCCCTGCAGGAGCAGCTGGTGCAGCTGTAGAGAAAGAAGAGAAGTGGTCAGTTCTCCCTGGGGACGCAGCGGATGATGCCCAGTCCCCTTCTCCCTCCCCCACGAGATGAGGGTGACCATGCCCTGCACCATCAGAGCCGCTGTGCTTGTACAGAGGCCATGGTCAGGATATCTGGCTCTCCCCGGACAGGGAGCTGCCCCAAGACCTCACCCATGTCCCTGTGCCGTGTATAGTGCGGCCGGGAGGGGAGGGGAGATGTCCCCTGCCTCCGTGTAGAGGGGACATGTGAAGGGAAACCATCCTGCTGGGTCCCACCCCGGGGTCGGGAGCATGTTAGGTCTCTTCACACATGCATGTGCCTATTGGGCCATGGCCCCTGGGTGTCACGCAGCGAGCCACCTGCCCAAGGGTGGCATGGCACGTGCTCGCACATACACAGGTGTCTGCGTGATCCATGGAAGGCATGGCCCACGCGCACGGTCTCTGGTCTCCCTCCCGCCTCCCTCCCCCGAACTACTTAATTCGAACTACTTACCCGGTACGGTCTCCCTGGACGACCCTGCTGGAACAGCTGGTGGTGGCCTCTCCAGTGCGCCCGGGTCAGGGCCCTCTGGTCCCAGCTCGCTGTCCTCCGGGCTGGCGTGGACCACCCCGCCCCCCCAAGAGTTGGTTGAGGGCGGGGCAGTAGGGGCAGGTGGCAGCCCCTGCTGTGGCGCCGCCCCTGCTGTGGCGCCGCCCCTGGTGGCCCTGGCGTACGCCTGACGCAGCTGCTTTACTTTCAGGCGTACCTGCTCCTGGGTGCACCTGTGTCCCTTTTGGGTCATGGCGGTTTCCTCCACCTAGTGCGGATATCATGGAGGTTGGGGGCCTGCCCCCAAACCTCAGTGAGGTCCGTGACCTCCGCACTAGACCAGGAGGGGGCGTGCCATCTATGGCCCCTGGATGGCCCCTGGGTGCTGGGGGACTGGGCAGGGGATGGCTCGCTGGCACTGGCTCCCTGGCTCATCATGGGGTCACTGGGTCGGGGCAGAGACTGCTGGCAGGGCTGGCTGTGTCAAGTGCCGTCTGGCCAGAGTCTACCCCTTTAAGGGCCTGGGGCTGGGGGAGAGGAGAGGAGTTTTCCTGGTTGTGCCCAGAGTGGCCACCAGGGGAACCTGTGAAGGGCTAGCCTCCCACTAGTTCGAATTAAGTGGCTACATAGCCCTTAATTCGAACTAGTGAATTCGAACTAGGCGTTAGTCGTCGTAGAATGAGGTTTACCTAGTTCGAATTAAGCGCTCCGCTAGTTCAAATTAAGTTCAAACTAGCAGATCGCTAGTGTAGCGCCTATCAAAGTTAATTCGAACTAATGGCTGTTAGTTCGAATTAACTTTGTAGTGTAGACATACCCATGGTAACTATATTTTATTCTTGATTTCCCATCAAGCCATTAGAAAATAATCTGATGAAGCTGCAGACCAATGATATTTAAGTCACTCTTATAGGGCATCAAGTCCTGGAGTGGGCTTTGCTGAATGTATCTGTATCAAGTTATAATACTAGTCCTCAGGGACTGGAAAATATTCTATGGTGGAATTTCCACTTTCCTTTCACTCCCATATCCATAGCGAATCACACCCTTTAAAACAACATGTGTGAGTGTATGCATGAGTGCATCCTATACCCACTCACACATGCAGAGCAACAGAAAAATTAAAAAGTGCAGAATAGAACACTTCTAAAATGTGTCAAATTCTGGAATCAGCCTCAATGAGATCAGCAGCTGCTTTTGCGGAAATCTTGCCAGCTGTCTACTCTGGCCGCTTGAATTTCCGGAAGAACACTGACTTCCTACTGTCTGAAATCAGTGCTTCTTACGGAAATACTATGCTGCTCCTGTTCAGGTAAAAGTCCTTTTGCACAAAGCTTTTGCGCAATAGGGCCAGTGTAGACAGCTCAGATTTGTTTTGTGCAAAAGAGCCCCGATCGTGAAAATGGTGATCGGGGCTTTTTTGCAGAAAAACGCGTCTAGATTGGCACGGATGCTTTTCCGTAAAAAGTGCTTTTGCGGAAAAGCGTCCGTGCCAATCTAGATGCTCTTTTCCGCAAATGCTTTTAACAGAAAACTTTTCCGTTAAAAGCATTTGCGGAAAATCATGCCAGTCTAGATGTAGCCTATTCTGTTTACACTCATTTTATACCATTGTAACACTATTTACTCCTGACTTATGTGTGGAAGTGAGAGAAAAGCCAAGTCCTGCTATCCCACAGATATGATGCCAATTCCCTATACCCGGTGTAAATATACCAGTTCATACCAGAAGATGATCAGGCCAAAGATGCTCAGAGAGGTAAAGTTTTCAATAAGCGTTCATAGAGTTCCTGTTACCGTAGTGTCTGGTGTCCAACCAGCATAGTAAGTTAATGTTAGTTTTTCCCCTTTGATCTGCTTACATTACATAAAGACACCACACAGTTTGTTATACTTTGGTGTAATTGGTACATAAAAAGCTTAGAGCAATGGGAAAAGAATGCAGAAGGTATTTTTGGAAAGCAAAGTGTAGGGAAGCTTGCAGAGCACCTTGAAACTCTATGTCTTACAACAATTAGTATAAATAATTAAATGACTAACAACCATTTGAATCAACATATTCATCTGTAGCATAGTTAAAAAACAGGATGTTTATGGCTTTTGCTGCTTTTCTACTAATTAAAAGTGAAAATAATGTAATTAATAATTTAGTTTTAGCTTACCAACTGACAATTGTGAAGAGCAACACTTATTAGAGATAGTATGCTAGGACTGTTACATTGACTCTATTCTATGACGCTCTTAGTTGCTTTAGATCTTAATGTAGCTGATTAGGGACTAATTTAATTACATGGTATTTAAATACCTCCTGCCCTGTGAAGCCCCGCTCTTCCTCAAGAATAGGGTGACCATATTCCCTATGCTGAACACAAGATACTTTGTAAAATTACTCATATTTAAGTGAGTTCAATGACAATCAATCAGAACTATGCAGCACAATGTTCAAATTAACGTCAAACTGACTGAGCCCCTGTTCGAAAGAAATCCTGCATATGAAAAGGACAAATCAAATTTCAGAACAGAAGGGTATTAGACAGATATTAGACAGGATCACAAAGAAAAAACAGTTTCTTGCCATTTCAATCAGAAAGGACATTGTCTCAACGACTTAATTACCTGCATCCTGCTTCAAAAGCCTTTTAAGACCACACTTGAAAGAGAATCCTCTGAACTGTTATTCAGGCTAAAATTTGACACTTTACACCTGAGTCTGAACAAAGGATCTAGTTATCTTACCCATTACAAAGATAGCTTCCCCAATTATCACCTCTAATATCATTAGCTCACAGACATTTACCTCCCCCCCATCCCCCTTCTGTTCTGAAATTTGATTTGTCCTTTTCATATGTGTTCATTTTTTTAATTGTATCCTTTGGTATATATGGTTGTGACAATTTTCTTCCACTATTTGATCTGAGGAAGTGGGTCTGGCCCACGAAAGCTCATCATCTAATAAACCATCTTGTTAGTCTTTAAAGTGCTACATAGTCCTGTATTTTGTTTTAACTTTTAATAGACATTGAAAAATAATTGTGAAAAATAATTCAAATGTGGTATCATCATCATCGTCATCAAAGTCGTGTTGGCTGCTAAGCACCTCTCAAGATAAGACAATTTAAGGAGCTGTGGCCCCACCACTATAAAAAGTCAAGCAGTCTTCTCACATCCCAATATATTTTATTGCTGAAAGGAAATGGGAGTGTTGTTCTCATTAAAAAGTCACATGTGAAAGTTGAACTGAGTAGAAGATACATATGCTTTTTTTAAAATCTGATTCATCTGCTTTACAAAGGTCCAAATGCAACTGGGAAATGTTGGAGGGCCACAATTGCGGTAATATTTTTTGTGAATCTATTCATGCATCCCCAAATCTGCCTGGCACCCTGAACCTTTTCAAATGACTTCACATGAATATCAAGCTATCTATCAGTGCACAAATATTTCAGATAATATTTTAGCTGCAACCCTTAATTTGTAAAGGTTCAAATACTTGACACAAATCCTTGACAACTGGAAAGACCTTTAAAAATGATCAGAGAGGATTTATTTTATCCTTTTCAGCAGACCTTTTGTGCCAGTTATTAAAATAATGTGTTTACATTTCCCATGTAAAATAGCATCCGTCAGATTGCATTCCACCAAATGACATGTGTGACATTACCCAAAATTTATGTGTCACCGAGTGAAGTGCCAGCTGGAATGTTAAAAATATTTTCATTAAAACTTCAAGAAAATGATAATGGAAAAGAAATTATAATAGAAAATAACCTCAACTGAAATAGATAATACTGTATGCTCATTACTTTTGTTCTTTAAAGGATAACTAGTTCAGAGAAGTACTGTCAACAAGTAGAATCTCCTTTCAATACTCTTAGGCTACGTCTAGACTGGCATGATTTTATGGAAATACTTTTAACAGAAAATTATTTCCACAAAAGAGCGTCTAGACTGGCACGGATGCTATTGCGCAAAAAGTGCTTTTGCGCAAAAGCATCCATGGCCAGTATAGACGCGATTTTGCAGAAGAAAGCCCCAGTCGCCATTTTAGCCATCGGGGCTTTTTTGTGCAAAACAGTTCTTCCCTGTCTACACTGGCCCTCTTGCACGAGTATTCTTGCGCAAGAGGGCTTTTTCCTGAGCGGGAGTGTGAAAGTATTTGCGCAAGAAGCACTGATTTTGTACATTACAAAGTCAGTGCTCTTGCACAAATTCAAGCGGCCAGCATAGACAGCTAGCAAGTTTTTTCTTGCCAGTCTAGACGCATTCTTAGGCAAATATTAAGCAATAGGAACTTCAGCTAGTATCACCTGTTGGCAGGTAACAACAACTCTGTCCTTTTTTCATTATGATGGATATATCTGTATCTATATTTTTTTTATTGATGGCTTAACAATTTTTGAGTTCTCTTGTTGATAGTGACCCTTCAAACTTGTGCCAATGACAAGTTGGAAACAACTGTTCACCCCTAGAAGATGGCCTCATTAAATGTTACAATGACTTTTCTATGTGCTTTCCAAGTTCTGCAAAAAAATGTTGAGTTGTAAACATGCAAACCAGCTGGACAGTCTCAAGTAAAAAAGGCCCTTAACCACTCAGTTGTGTACTAATCACCAAATCCAGAATCCTAGATGGGCGTTCCCTCCTCTTCATGCAGGTAAAAGGAATGTATTGGCAGGGAGACAGCTTTTATAAAGCGTCTAGGTGATCAAAGCTTAGTTGGTGGAAATGCTACTGTCTGAACAGCTGTGCCATTAGACTGCTGAATCCACTTGGGTCAGCTTTTCTGTCATCCTTATAGCAGTTTCCAGAGCTCTACCCAGGAAAAGACACGATTGTGATAGTCACTACACAAGAGAGAGTCCATCACCCCAGCTTTTGTCTTGCTACTGTAAGGAACTGACGATTAGATCTGCCCAAAAGCATTAGGACATTTAATTTGATGAACCATACAGTTTTAGTGATAGAAATGTAGCCGTGTTAGTCTGGTGTAGCTGAAACAAAAAAACAGGACTATGTAGCACTATAAAGACTAACAAGATGGTTTATTAGGTGATGAGCTTTCGTGGGCCAGACCCACTTCCTCAGATCAAATATTGGAAGAAAATTGTCACAACCATATATACCAAAGGACAGAATTTTAAAAAATGAACACATATGAAAAGGACAAATCAAATTTCAGAACAGAAGGGGCGTGGGGGGGAGGTAAATGTCTGTGAACTAATTATATTAGAGGTGATAATTGGGGAAGCTATCTTTGTAATGGGTAAGATAATAAGGGTATGTCTACACTACCACCCTAGTTCGAACCACCCTAGTCAATCGAGCCTCGGGGGAAGCCTGGGATGCCCCCCCGCCGGCTTCCCCCGAGGCTTTCAAAGCCGCGGAGGGGCTCCCGGCGGGCGGGCAGCCCATGCGCGCCTGGGATGCCCCGCCGCCGTCTTCCCCCGAGGCTTTCAAAGCCGCGGAGGGGCTCCGGCGGCGGGGCATCCGGCGTACAAGACGACCCCCGATTTTTGGGGGATGTTTTTTAACTTCAGAGGTCGTCTTGTACGCCGGAATATACGGTATGTCTAGACTATAGTTTTTTCAAAACAAGTGGACTTTTCATACAAACGTCACCTGCATCTAGACTGCCGTCACATTCTTTCGAAATTAAATCAAAAGAACGAGGCTTTTTTTTTTGACAGAGGTAAACCTACTCTTACGAGGAAGAACACCTTTTTCGAAAGAGCTCTTTCAAAAAAAGGTGTGTGTGGACACGAGGAAGGCAGTTTTTTCCAAAAAAAAAAAAAAAGGCCTCCAGGAAAAACCCTGGTGGACACCCCATCTACACTAATCACATCTCTATAGTTCCTGTCTCCAGCCCATGTCTTAAAGCCACAGGCACCCAGGACAAGCCTTGTGGCAGGAAGCCGACCTCACAGCAGGACCCTGACTGTGCCGCTCTCCCTGACACACTAAGAAGGAGCCATGGCACAGCCACAAGCTTCCTGAGACCCCCATGGACCTTTCAGGGAGCCATCCCAGGACCCAACCAGGGGCACAAAATGCCAGGCTCTATCCTGGTGAGGGGCTGAGGTCCTGACACTTTTAGAGCTGTGGTCACAGGAAGAGTCCCTGAAGGGTCTCCAGTCACACCGCAGGAATGTGGACATTTATAGCCGCATGGCCATCAGTCTGGCCAAGAGAGGCCACCACCCCCACACCTTGGATCAAGTGAGGAGCAAGGTGAAAGAATCGAGGCAGGGTTATGCCAGGGCCCAGGAGCACAGCTCCTGCTCCGGGAAAGCTCCTCACTATTGCCCTTATTATGAGGAGCTGGACAGAATCCTGGGCGGGAGGGAACCCATCTCCACATGTGCTCATCGAGTCGGGGATGGAGACATCCATCCAGCAGTGGCTGCAGCTACAAGAGGACAACCCAGATGACCAGCAGGTCTAGGAGGAGAAGGAGGACACTCGCCCTGTAGCTGGTCCCCCAGACACAGGAGGCCTCCCAGGAATCTTCATACCCCAGAGAGGGAACATCATGTGAGTGCTGTGAGGTTGCCACACACACACAGGGCAGGGGAGGTGGGAGCACAGGGGATGGGGCACGATAATTATGCATCATGCTCGGCCTGGACAGCGTGCAGCTCTCCATGCACGTGCAAGCACGTGCAGTCCCGGGTCACACATGAGCTGCTGCTCACAGCCTGAGAAGGACCCCAGACATGTCCGACCCCAGGAAGGGCTGTCCTCCCCCTGCCAGGCACTGCGAGAAACAGGCTGGGCACAAGGGCACATTCACGACCCCACACAGACCTACAAGTGTCACATATAGCACTTGGCCCTCTGTGCACGTGTGAGGCAACAACCACTCCCGTAGACAGTGCTGCCATGTGCAGGCGTATGGGGGGAGAGAGGGCCCAGGGAGGGCCAGGCTGCTCCAGGCCCCTCTCCAACACCTGGGAACCCACTGTGGCTGGACACTTCCCTGGGCTGCTTGGCCATGGTGTGTGTGTGTGGGGGGGGGGGGCGCAGAGGGAGGATGGTGCCCTGGGCACCTCGAGGCCCCTGTGAGGCAGGGGCTGCTGGCCACGCCACATTGGGCTTGCTGTCAGAATATCAGCATCCCCTGTTCCAAGGACAGGTACTCACTGCTCTCAAGCAGGGACAGTGTGTGCATGTATGACTGACCACTTCTCCCTCTTGTCCTCCACAGCCAGACCATCCATCCCTGAGGGTCAAGCTACACCAGTCCCAACACCCATCCAGGTCCATGGAAGCCGCAGGCACTGGTGCGTCTATCAAGACATCATGCGCCAGCACATTGGGGGCCTCCAAAGAATTCAGGACACCATAGCTGAGAGAATGCAGGCAGAGGCTGTGTGGCATACCCTCTTGCTGGACAAGCTCATCCAGGAGTGCACTACAATATGTGCCACAATCTGGGAGGTCATGGCCCTCCCAGATCCTGTCCCCATTGCGGCTCTTCCTTCTCACCCTGCTCCTGCCCCCCCTGCATTCCCTTTCCCCTTCCCCCATCACCCTCTTCCCTCCTTTCCTCCTCCTCACTTCCTGCCCCCCACCTCCTGCCATCACAGACTCAGCTGCAGCCCCTCCTCCTGCCCAGACCCCTACTGTCCCAGACACCACCCAACCTTGAGTTCATCAAGATCCCCAGACCCGAGGCAGCAGGAGCTTGCAGTACAGGGGCCACTCTTAGTCCTGAGCCTCCCTCCCACCTCCCCCATCCAGGTTCTGATCCCCCTCCGGGTTCTGATCTCTCCTCTAACCCTAGTTAATCATATGTATTTCAACTGAAAGCAAAGTTTATTTTTCAAACATACCCTGGTGTCTTTGTTATTTACAGTTATTACAATTGAATACAAAGTTTATTTTTCTAACATAATGTGGTGTCTGTATTGGAATGTCCGGTAAGTGCGGGAAGGGATGGGTTGTAGTGGGAAAGGTATTGGGAGGCCAGGGTCAAGCCCCCATTGGGGAGGCCCTGAGGAGAGTCATTGGGCTCCTTCAGAGAATTTATCCCTCAGAGCCTCTTGGATGTACACCGTGGCCTGGTGGGCCTGGCAGATGGCAGCTGTCTGGGGCTACTCCTAGGCTATGTCTAGACTGCAGGCTTCTTTCGAAAGAGGCTCTTTCGAAAGCATCTTTTGAAAGAGCCTCTTTCGAAAGATCGCGTCTAGACTGCAGGCGGATCTTTCGAAAGAGCAATCCGCTTTTTCGAAAGAGAGCACCCAGCGAGTCTGGATGCTCTCTTTTGAGGTAGCCCTATTTACATTGAAGAACGCCTTCTTTCGAAAGAGGAACTTTCGAAAGAAGGCGTTCTTCCTCGTAAAAAGAGGTTTACCGCCATCGAAAGAAAAGCCGCGTTCTTTCGAAATAATTTCGAAAGAACGTGGCTTGAGTCTGGACGCAGGGGAAGTTTTTTCGGGAAAAGGCTACTTTTCCCGAAAAAACCCCTGAGTCTGGACACAGCCCTACTGCCTCCCCTCGCCACTAGCTGCTGTCACCCATCCTGGGAGGAAGGCCTCCCCTTTGCTCTCCACAAGGTTGTGGAGCACTCAATAGGCAGCCACCACTTCAAGGATGTTAGGGTATGTCTACACTACCCCGCTAGTTCGAACTAGCGGGGTAATGTAGGCATACCGCACTTGGAAATGAAGCCCGGGATTTGAATTTCCTGGGCTTCATTCATTCCACGAGGCGTACAGATAGTGCGGAATGGCTTGCTAGTTCAAACTATCAAGCCCGTGCCGCGTGTAGCCGCGCGGCACGGGGTTCGAACAAGCCGGCATTTAAAAATGGCGCCGGCCGGCTTATGCAAATGAAGCCTGGGAAATTCAAATCCCGGGCTTCATTTGCAAGTGCGGTATGCCTACATTACCACCCTAGTTCGAACTAGGGTGGTAGTGTAGACATACCCTTACATTCCCCCATGTTGAGTCGAGTGAGCAGGCATCTGAACCTTCCCTTTAGACACCTGAAGGTGCATTCCACCTGCATCCAAGCCCAGTTCAAGTGTGAGTTAAATTGTTCCTTGCTTGGGTCCAGGTGGCCAGTGTAGGGCTTCATGAGCCCCAGCATCAGGGGGTAGGCCACGATGCCCATGATGCAAAGTGGCATCTGCATGTCCCCGACCACAAAATTCCACTGCAGGAAGAATGTTCCAGCCTGCGGTAGAGGTAGGAGTTCCTAAATATGTAGGCATCATGTGCCTGGCCTGACCACCCGACACATATGTCTGTAAAACTATCCCCAGTGGTCGACCAGGGCCTGCAGCACCATAGAGAAGTAGCCCTTCCTGTTTATATACGGGGCCCCTCAATGGGGTGGTGCACGGATTGGGATGTGTGTTCTATCGATGGCTCCTCCACAGTTTAGGAATCCAAGGGCAGCAAAGCCAGCCATGATGGTGTTCAGGTCTCTGAGGCGGACGATCCTGTGCAGCAGCTTTAAGTTGATGGCCCTCACCACCTGCAGAAGGACACATGGAGAAACACACAAAACAGGGAATTAGAGATGATGCCTGAGCTCTTGGGAAATGCCCGCCACCCTCACCTCCCCCCCAAAGACCACATGAGCCACCGCCCTCAGGCTGCCCTCCTAGCAGCAGGGCTGGATGAAGCCAGGACCCCCCTACCACTCCACCTCGCACTCCTCCTGCCCTTTTCTGGTGATCCCCTTTTTCTATCTCCTCCCCCCCCACAGGGACTGTCCCCCAAGAGTGCCTTACCTCCATCAAGATGGCCCCAATGGTGGATCTCCCCATGCCGAACTGGTGTCCCACTGGGCGGTAACTGTCGGGGGTGGCAAGCTTCTAAAGGGCAATAGCGACCTGCTTCTCCAGGGGGATGGCGGGCCGCAAGTGGGTGTCCTGTCATTGGAGGGCAGGGGTGAGCCAGTCACATAGCTCCAGGATTGTGGTCTTCCTCATGTGGAAGTTTCAGAGCCACTGCTGGTCATCTCACCATTTCAGGATGAGCCGGTCCCAACATCAGAACTGGTGTCTAGCCTCCAAAATCGCCCCTCCATTAGGAAGTTTGATGGCAAGGCCATTGGTCCTGCACCGAGGGAGAGGGTCTCAAGACTGAGGTCTGAGTCCAGATGGGACAGGAGCATCATAACTGTGTCATGGAAGTGCATCAGAATTTGCAGCATGGCAGTGTGGGGCCATCACCTGTCCAGGGGCAGTTCAAGCTCCAGCTCCATGGCAAAAAAATAAAAATACAAATATCAGAAAAACCAACACAAAACCAAACTGCTGTGGCATCCAAGAAAGCTGGTCAACCAGAGCAAGCACTGCAGAAGCTTCACTGTTCCTCTGAGAGGTAGGCAAGCCAGCAGCAGAAGCAGAGAAACAGCTGTCCTGGGGAGTCCCATTAAGCACGCGTCTCTGCAAGCCTCGTGCAGCAGCACCCGGAAGTAAATGCTGCCCCATGCCCTACCAGAAGTGGTTCCAGGTGCTCTTTTTGCAAGAGAGCATCCAGGCAGTCTGGACACTCTCTTTCGAAAAAGTGGATCTTTTTTTAATCTGCTTTTTGTAATCTGGGTGCTCTTTTTTAAAAGAAGCCTGTAGTCTAGACGTACCCCAAGTGTTTGCACTAGTTGGGGTTAATGTACTGCCCTGGGAGCACTTTACTTAAACAACTGTTTTACAATATTAAAAAAAATAACACTGGGCATTTGGACATTTCTCACCATTGCACCTAGGTATTTTGATGCATTGGAAGGTATACAAATAATTCTCCCCCTCGTTCCCCTTGCACTCTACCACATCTTCTATGTTATCTTACAACAACACATGGAATTAACTGAGAAGGCCCTAATACATGAGAAATATCAACACATCAACTATTCTTTTCATCCAATAACATCAAGTGAGCCATGTTATCATTCAATGACATCTGGAACTGAATAACAAAATAAACACAGTGGGAAATATTTACATGAAAAAACAATTCTGCCAATCAGAATGGAGTATTTCTTAAAACTTCTTTTACTTTTACAAAAAAAGAATACAATTTAACTAAGACATGAAACAGAGCTTGCTGCTATTTAATACTCCATTTGTTGAGTGGATGAACAAATTCACCTCACTATCCTATCTATATTAAGAGTTCTTTCATAAGTGGCTCGTGGCCAGAAATAAATTGTGTTTTGGAGGCAAGAGAAGTAGCGTGTGGAGTGTTGAAATGTCTCAAAATGTAAGTTAACATTTTAAACATTTAATGAAGCAAGAGATGGATGGTAAGAGAACATGGACCTGTATACTCAACGTTAGGATAAATAGCCTCTGTAAAGACTTCAGGACATCTTGTTTCTGTGCCTGTTTTACATGAAGAGTTGGCTGTCATTGTGTAAGTGAAGTTGCTTGCCAAAATGTTTTCCCCACCAATAGCTAGCATTAGGATTGTGAGATTTACATAAATGTAAGACTGAAAGACAACAATACTAAAAACATGTGGAGGTTGGCGGGAAAACTTAAGAAAGGAGAAAACATCCTGACAAGAAAAAGAACTTCCAAAAGAAAATGCAATCCAAAACACATGGAAAAATTCATAGGCAGGTTGTATGATATGGAACTTTTAACTGTATTTTTAATTCTGTGAAAGTGGTTTAAGTCTTATTGATTCAAATTCTAAAAAATAATCTCAATTAACCAGAGTTTTTTGAAGGTGTTAGTTTACCATCTTTGTGAGTTCAAGTCTCTGCCTCCATACAAAATATCTGCACAAAAGATACAGGTATGGATAATTCCTCAAATGTTTGTTTTGAAAAATATTCTAATATTTTCAAATTGTCTAATTCACAAATAAAAAATAGCCTGTGGGCATGTGGACGTCTCTTTAGAAATTACCGTTATAGCAGAAACATTTGAGAAATACATTTTCAGCTTTTGGGGCTGCCTTTTCAGGGTTTGCTGTTAAAAATTAAACTGTTTATAAAACAGAATGCTGCAAAATATTAAGTCACCAGTCCATCAATAAGCATCTAATAAAACTTCCTGGTTAGTTTATTCACTCTCTAAAGCAAACATATTAGGATAATTGAAGCATTATTGTGCATAGTTTTGTATATCAAAACCCCAAGGAGTCCAGATTTATTATAACATAAGTGATTGCAATTTTATACTGATAGGGAGCTTTTTTTTCTAAACATCCATTTTTAATTTACTCAGGTAGACAACGAAAAAAATACCCTAGTTAGTTATTCCACATGGTTACCCATCCAAATGTGACAGTCATCATCACGACCAACACTGGAGACTGAATTGTTGATTCCAGGGGAAACAGCTTGGCTACGTCTAGACTGGCCACAAATTCCGGAAAAGGGATGCAAATCAGGTAAGTCAGCATAGGGAAATCCATGGGGGATTTAAATACCCCCAACGGATTTAAATAAACATGTCCGCCGCTTTTTTTCCGGCTTGGGGAAAAGCTGGAAAAAAGCGTCTAGACTGGCGCGATCCTCCAGAATAAAGCCCTTTTCCGGAGGATCTCTTATTCCTACTTTCAAGAGAGGAATAAGAGATCCTCTGGAAAAGGGTTTTATTCTGGAGGATCGCGCCAGTCTAGACGCTTTTTTTCGGCTTTTCCCCAAACCGGAAAAAAAGCGGCGGACATGTTTATTTAAATCCGCGGGGGATATTTAAATCCCCCACGGATTTCCCTATGCTGACTTACCTGATTTGCATCCCTTTTCCGGAATTTGTGGCCAGTCTAGATGTAGCCCTTGAGTTTCTGTAGCTTAAGCTAGAGAAATACACTCTAAAACTCGCATTTGTAGCATTCACATCCTCTGGTGATTTAGGTACAGAGGAGGAAACCTAATACACCCTGAACAGTGGATGACACTAGCAGAAAGGCAAAATTCTGACCTGCTGTACTGCCTTTTTTTGTTGCACCTATGATGTCAGTGCTTGTCAACACATTCCATTACCGCATGCCTGGTCAAAATACGCACTGTGGGCTGAATCTGGCCCGCAGATGCTGCAGGGATCCCCTGCTTGTACTACCCCCACCTTAATGCTGTGGGGTGGTTTCACTTTAAAAACTGAGCCTAAAGGCAATGGGGGAAACTCTGGGAGCTACTCCCATCCCCAGCACAATCCCATTGGCTGGCTTCTGGCCAGAAACTGGCCAATGGGAGCCGCCTGTTTCAATAACAGGCAGTCACGAGTCCCAAGGAGTTTGTAGTTATTCACAGAGCACATGACAGCAGCCTGGGCAGGGGTGGGGCAGGCAGGAACTGGCTACTGGTAAATCTCCTGTCCAAAGCCTACTTCTGGCACTCCAGACCCTCCCTTTCCCAACCCCCTGCCCCCCTCTACTGCCCCCCTACTCCACATACCCAAATCTTCTGCTCCCCTCCTGCACCCATACACACTCCCAGATCTGGCACCCTAATCCCCTGCCCCAGATCATAGTCCCCTCCTGCCCTAGCTCACAACCCAAATCCCTCCTCCCCCCCAAAAAAAGAAGTAAAACTGGGGGAGACTGGGAAAAGGAGGTGGGAGAGGGGAAGAGAGAGGCTGGGAGAGGGGAGGGCAACTACAATGATCAGGGGTTGGGAACAGGTCCCATATGAAGAGAGGCTAAAGAGACTGGGACTTTTCAGCTTAGAAAAGAGGAGACAGAAGGGGGACAGGATAGAGGTCTCTAAAAGCAGGAGTTGGGTGGAGAGGGTGCATACAGAAAAGTTCTTCATTAGTTCCCATAAAGAAGGACTAGAGGACACCAAAGGAAAGGAATGGGTAGCAGGCTTCAAACTAGTAACAGAAAGTTCTTCTTCACAAAGCAAAGAGTCAACCTGTGGAACTCCTTGCTGCAGGAGGCTATGAAGGCTAGAACTAGAACAGAGTTTAAAGGGAAGTGAGATCAAGTCATGGAGGTTGGGTCCATGGAGTGGTATTAGCCAGGGGGTAGGAGTGGTGTCCCTGCCCAAGGTTTGTGGAAGGCTGGAGAGGGATGGCACGAGACAAATGGCTTGGTCACTGTCTTCGGTCCGTCCCCTCCAGGGTCCCTAGGGTTGGCCGCTGTCAGCAGACAGGCTACTGGGCTAGATGGACCTTTGGTCTGACCCAGGACGGCCATTGTAAGCTCAGGGCTCAGGGTCGGGGATCTCAGTGGACCACCTTGATTTTCATGCACACCTGCTCCTGGGTGGCCAGGCTGACAGCTCTCCTGCCCTAGCCAGCCACTTTCCTGTGCCTAGTGCGGAGGTCGTGGACGAGGTCCACGATGTCCGCACTAGCCCAGGCGGGTGCCCACCTCTTGCGGTCCCGGGCAAGCTCCTGGGAGCCACCAGCCTGGTCCCGGGAAAAGGGGGAGGGCTGGGGGGCTCGATCCATGCCAGGTGCAGGGTCTGCTGGCTGGGTGCTGGCAGGCTTGCACCTGGCACGGGCACCGTAGCCAGCCCGTGCCCCTTAAGCGGTCCGGGGCCGGGAGGGGGGCAGTAGTGTTTCCCTGGTGTTGGCCAGAGTGGCCACCAGGAAAACCTGGGGAGGGCTAGCCTCCCGCTAGTTCCAATTAAGGGGCTACACACCCCTTAATTCGAACTAGCTAGTTCGAACTAGGCTTAATCCTCGTGGAATGAGGATTACCTAGTTTGAACTAAGCGCTCCATTAGTTCGAATTAAATTCGAACTAATGGAGCGCTAGTGTAGCGCCTATGAAAGTTAGTTCGAACTAACGTCCGTAGTAACCCTTCCTTACCCCAAACTCCCTTCTGCACCCAACCTCCATCCCAACCAGGCACCTCCTCCATTAATATCACTGAACAGTGCGGCCAACGACCACTTTCTAAATTCTTGGAGTGGCCCCCCATCAAAAATTATTGCTCATCCCAGTGTTACAGTCTGTTTGCTGGATCAAAACCAGCAACAATAACATTATGTACAGCAAGGAGGCGCCTGTTCTCTTTTCTTTGCCGGAGCAATATGTGGAGCATCCATTAATTCAAATACATTCATTAGTAGATTTCCCTCAAGCTCAAGGAGGGACAGCAAGGGAGCAAGCAGTAACGTGCATAACCTGGACAGTGTAATTCACTTTTCATCAGATGTTCATTTTATTAATATGTACCTGGACATTCCAAGATGTAAACAGTCTTTAGCAATGATTCAGATCAGCAGCAGCAGCAGAAAGTGAACTGTGAATAAAACATGTGAGGATTATCTCTTCCTCATAGTTTAGTATCAGGACAATAGGGAACGGGTCAATTTTCTGGACTCTAATAACTTGTGATTGCATATTCCAGTGTTATATGGGCCTCTCATTTCTAGGCTTCTTCGGTAAGCACTTGTTCTACAAGCAGCAGGAATAGGAACACCATCATCTTGACCCAATAATCTTATTAGTATATATTTTAGAAATGTGTTCCTGTCTGCTCTTCCATCTGTGAGTCCATGTATTCAAGAAATCCTCCTAACTGGTAAGAGCTAAGACCACCAGATTTGGTATGCAGCTTCCTATTATCATAACTTAAAGCAAGGTTTAGGTGTTGGTTTTACCAGGACAGTGGGGTGTGCGTGAAATGTGATTATTTTTCATCAGATGGAAAAAGAGGGGTGTGATAGCAGGGACAGTTACACTCACAGATGACCACAGGGGAGCAGCAAGTGCCTGAAGGAGAAGCCATTGTCTGGCATCATGAAACCACCACCCTGGTCTGCCCCAGGGAGCAGCTGCTAGTCCCTGCATGCCCCCGCTACCACAGACCAGCTCCAGGGAGCACTGGTGGGCGGTTCTGACATGTTCTTCCATGTCTCCTGCCATGGCAGCCCTTCTCACCCTCAGGCCAGGTCCAGGAAGCACCAGGGGGTGGGCTGCATGGCCATCCTTGTTTCCAGGCAGGGCATAGGCAGCACTGGTGGATGGACCACGCATCCCCTCCTACACCTGGGAAGCACCAGCAGGCAGCCTGCATAGCCCCTTCCACTCTCAGGCTGATCCCTGGGAGACGCCAGACAATGGGTGTGTGACCCCAGCCAAAAGTTGGCAGACACCCCCACCTCATGCTCTGAGGCCCCCACCTCCTTCTTTTTGCCCCCTTCCTCCAACACCTGACCTGATTCTTGTACCCCCCATCACCTACATGAGCACCTCTTCACCTCCCAAGTCTGACTCCTGTACCCCCCACCCATATCCCCAGCTCCCTGTCCTGAGCCCTTCCTTAGCCCCCAACCCTGAGTCCTGCACTCCCATGTCTCCAGCCTCTGTCTTGAGTCCCCTGTATCTCCAAGCCACTGCCTTGACTCCTACATCCCCAACATCACCAGACCCCTGCCCTAAAGGACCTGTGCAATGCCAAGTCAGTCCTCTAGTCATTTAGCCCTGGTTACACTAGGGAATTATTTCAGAATAATCCCCTTTATTTAGAAAAAAACAAGGGGAGAGTTTTCATTACCGTGCCCATTATTTTTAAATAAAGGGCAGGTTATTTCAGAATCTGTACTCCTGCTTTCCTCGGGGATAAGGCTTATTTCCAAACTGTTATTTTGAAATAGTGGTAGTGAGGACACTCCGATGTTGCTAATTCAAAATAATTGGCCTCCAGAGGCCCCTCTCATCTGCACTTCTGGCCATTCTGGCCACACATACCAGCTCCTTCTCTTGCAGAGCTTAAAGCAGCAGGAAGAGGGCTTGTGTCACATGGAGAGCTTTGCCAGCCCTGTGCCATACAGCCTTAGCAAATGGAGCCATGACAGACTCCAGCGCTCCCTCTGAGCCTCCCACGGCTGTCAGCACCTGGGCTGTCTAGACTGGCAAGTTTTTCCGCAAAATCATCTGATTTTCCGGAAAAACTTGCCAGCTGTCTACACTGGCTGCTTGAATTTCCAGAAAAGCACTGACGATCTCATGTAAAATCATCAGTGCTTTTCCGGAAATACTATGCTGCTCCCATTCGGGCAAAAGTCTTTTTCCGAAAGACTTTTGCGCAAATGGGCCAGTGTAGACAGCACAGTACTGTTTTCCGCAAAAAAGCCCCGATCGTGAAAATGGCGATTGGGGCTTTTTTGCGGAAAAGCGCGGCTAGATTGGCCATGGATGCTTTTCCGCAAAAAATGCTTTTGCAGAAAAGCATCCTGCCAAACTAGACGCGATTTTTCCGAAAATGCTTTTAACGGAAAACTTTTCTGTTAAAAGCATTTTCGGAAAATCATGCCAGTGTAGACGTAGCCCTGGAGTGTTAGCCTGGAGCACTTAGCTCTATGACGATCTAACATAGGACACCCTCCTGACCTGGCTGAGGCAGGTGCCAGCCCCATCCCTATCCCTGGAGAGGTGAGCATTACTCTGGCCTTTGTGGTGGGACACCTTCCTACAACAAGACACCATTAAGGACTCTGGGTCACAGAACCACACAGCAGTGCCACACATGGCACGGAGTCATTACTGTCTTCAGGCAGCATTTGCTCCTGGTCAAACATAGTGATGCAAAAAAGATTAATTCTATGCACGGGGACCTGCTGGGAGAAGAACAAAGACGGGAACCCAGTAGCACCATGTCTGGCAAGTGGCCTCTGCCACTCACACACACCTCTCCCAACACCTCTCTCCCTCCTTGAGAATGCCGTCTATGCCCCTTCCCCTCCCATGGCAGTTGTGGAAGCCCATGGCAGCAAAGCCATAACGATGATGTCCATGTTCCCCTGAGTGATGACTCTCTATAATAAAATGTAGTTTATGGCCTTAGCTACTTGCAGGAACATGGCCCTGACTGTGCATTTCTGCACACCAAACTGGTTCCCGATGAAGTGGTAACCGTCCAGCGTGGCGAGCTTCCACAGAGTGATGGCAACCTGCTTCTGCAGGTGGATGGTGGACAAAGTCGAGTGTTCTGTTGCCTGAGGACAGGGATGAACCACTCACAGAGCTTCAGGAAGTTGGCTTTCCACATGAAGAAATTCTGGAACCACTGCTGGTCTTCCCATCGCTGAAGGATGATGCAGTCCCACCTGTCGGAACTGGTCTCTGTCTACCAGAAGTAGTGTTCCTTGGTGTCCAGGGGCTTGAGGGGCAGGAGTGCCAGACCTGGGTGAAGAGGTCCTTCGGTTTGGACTGGTTGTAGTACTCCTGGAGCAGCGTGTGGGCTGTCTGGGTGAACTGCACCATGAGGTGCAGCACAAGGCCCGTGAGCCTGGCACTGCTTTGCAGCAGCTCCATTTTGTGAGTGCTATGACATCCACAAGGGCAACCAGAGCACACTGTGTTTGTTTGGTGTCCCACAGGGGAGAGGATGTGAAGGAGTGGTCTGAGAGATGCAGTCATAGAGAGGAGCAGCTGAATGCAGGCATCATAGCTTGCCTGAACAAGTAGCCACAGGAAGGGTCTGCCCTCCTGGTGCCCCTCTTGGAATGTGTCTCGGGGCTCTAAATCCAAGGCAGGCTTCAATCAGTGTGGATGTGCTATTTCAAAATAATTGTGAGCTATTTTGATGCATCCCCCTGGTGGGGACACATTATTTCGATTTTTTTATTTCAGGAGTTATTATTTTGATTTTACTTATTTTGAAATTATTTCCTAGAGTAAACATGCCCTTAATGACGTTTGGTACAAAATCCACCATCGAACTTCTCTCAGAGCCTTCTGGGATTCTAGTCACAGAGTTGCTTTCAACCTGCATTTCTCTTTTCCATATATTAAATCATTCCAAGAGTCTTCAGTAAAAGAAATTTTGCTCTCTTTTACTGCCCTTCTTGATGCAAGATCATGATAGATTTCTGCACTAGGGAGATGTCAGCTTTTAATACCACAGTTTGGCCAAGTGGGTACAATTTCTATTTTTGAGTTCTTTAAAAATCAGCAGTATGCTAATGGATGTTATCTGTTATGGAGAGTTGCAGATCTTTGCCTTGTCTCAGATGTTTCCTTTACAAAGTGCTAAAACTGGAGCCCGATATAATTTTGAGCAATACCTTTTGAGCTTTGCCATATTAAAGTCTCCAAACTAAAAAATGTAAATCAGAGACCAAAAATTCCACAGCATCACAGTACTACATATGCCCCTCAGGCAGACCTTACACAAATGCTAATCCCCTTTTTTCTTGTCCACATTAATACATACAAAAAGAACAGAAGTAAGTTAATATTGTTGAACAACTAGGCTACGTCTACACTGGCCCCTTTTCCGGAAGGGGCATGTTAATTTCAGCGATCGCAATAGGGAAATCCGCGGGGGATTTAAATATCCCCTGCGGCATTTAAATAAAAATGTCCGCCGCTTTTTTCCGGCTTTTAGAAAAGCCGGAAAAGAGCGTCTACAGTGGCCCCGATCCTCCGGAAAAAGCGCCCTTTTCCGGAGGATCTTATTCCTACTTTGAAGTACTTTGAAGTAGGAATAAGATCCTCCGGAAAAGGGCGCTTTTTCTGGAGGATCGGGGCCAGTGTAGACGCTCTTTTCCGGCTTTTCTAAAAGCCGGAAAAAAGCGGCGGACATTTTTATTTAAATGCCGCGGGGGATATTTAAATCCCCCGCGGATTTCCCTATTGTGATCACTGAAATTAACATGCCCCTTCCGGAAAAGGGGCCAGTGTAGACGTAGCCATTCAAGATTAAAAAAGCAACAATGAGTTTGTATAATTAAACATACTCTTCTTGGGAAGTACAACTTAAAGGGTCTCGTGGTTTATTGAAGATAGTCAAAATTACAAGTCATCACTTTAAATTGTAAGGTGTTACAGGTCCCACTTGTAGGATGAGAGTTTATAAGGGAAGCTTTGAGTGCTGGGTCTGTTTGGGCAGTCTGCAAATAGCCAGCCTAGTGCAAGATGGGTTGAGTTATGCCTCCCTGCATGAAGTAGCAGCCTGCCATGTCTCTCCCTATTTTATGCTATTCTGTGTTTAGCATGAGAACAAAAGAACAGCCACATTGGGTCAGACCAAAGATCCATCTAGCTCAGTATTCTGTCTGCTGACAGTAGTCAATGCCAGGTGCTGCAGTGGAAATGCTCTCCCCTTACATCTGGTGGTGAATTGTGGCGAATGGTGCAAAAAGATTTCAGGGGCTGATCTCATTTGCATAGGCACACCCACCCCGCCTAATATGTGCTCACAGCAGCCCAAATGGTCACTTTGGCCACAGTGGGATCCCCAGTCTCTCTGTTATTGAGGCAGGGGGGATAAAGTGTTGTTACCCTGATTATATGAATCAAGGACAATGAAATAGTGGAACTGTTTATGACAGAGGGATTTGCCATAAACTAAGTAGCAGTCACTAGATAAGTGGTGTGAATTCCAAACCCAGTCAAGTTGAGAGAGGTTGGGGACAGGTTTTTATACTTGGTGGTGGGGCCCTGTCTGAGGGCCTAAACAACACCAATTGCACCCCTTCCGCTCTCCACTGTGGAATAGTAGAACTAATTTGGCTTCGATTAGGAGTCTAGTTGCAAGCTGCTGAGCTGACTTCAGTGTGGGCCACTGGAGCACTAGCACTGAGACTCCTCTAGTATGAGCTGAACTTGCTGAGGAGCTGAAATCACTGTGTGCTGAGGGGAGCCTGGCGCTATAGTGCGGAAGAGCTGAAATCACTGTTGGGCTATGTCTATATTGGCAAGATTTTCCGCAAATAATTTTAACGCAAGAATTCTTACGTTAAAGTATTTGCGCAAGAGAGCGTCTACACTGGCATGTGTTTTTGCGCAACAGATGTGCTTTTGCGCAAAAGCATCCGTGCCAGTGTAGACACTCTCTTGTGCAAGAAAGCTCCAATGCCATTTTAGCCATCAGGCTTTCTTTCTCAAGAAATTCACGTTGCCTGTCTACACTGGCCTCTTGCGCAAAAACAGTTGCGCAAGAGGGCTTTTTCCTGAGCGGGAGCATCATAGTTCATGTGCAAGAAGCACTGATTTCACACATTAGAATGTCAGTGTTCTTGTGCAAGAACTCCCCACCAGTGTATACAGGCAGCATGTATTTGCGCAAAACCAGCCACTTTTGTGCAAAATCATTCCAATGTAGACACAGCCTTGCTGTGGGGAGCCTGGCACTATACTGTTGAGCTACTAGCAGAGCAGCTTGCGGAAACAACCAGCAAGCACAGGTGGCCAGCAGAGCAGTTTTCAGGGACAACCAGCAAGCGCAGGTGGCCAGCAGAGCGGCTGGCAGGGACGACCGGCAGACAGCTGGTAGAAGTGGCAGCAGGCAGCCAATGAAGCAGTTGCAGGAGCAACAAGCTGGCAGCCAGGGGCATGGACCGAGATGGCTGGTGGAGCAGGGCAGTTCATACTTGCGTAAGAGGGCCAGTGTAGACAGGCACCTTAATTTTTTGCACAAGAAAGCCCGATAGCTAAAATGGCCATCGGAGCTTTCTTGTGCAAAAGCGTGTCTATACTGGGCACAGATGCTTTTGCGCAAAAGCATCTGTGCCAATCTAGATGCTCTTTTGCGGAAATACTTTTAACGGAAAAACTTTTCCATTAAAAGTATTTGCGCTAAATCTTGCCAGTCTAGACGTAGCCAGTCATTGGGGATCCTCCAACCACAGAGTTCAGAGTTTTACGAATCTCAGCATCTGGAGTTGTTTTGGGGGATTACAAACTTGATTGTATGTCCAAACACATTAGTTCTTGTGAAAGACACCCCAAAATTCCATCATTCAAAATCACCAGTCACTTAGATAACACAGACATACATATGAAACTTTCAACCTATCCTGATCAGAAACCTCAGAAAAATCATGTTTGCCTGTGTGAAAGCCAAATTTCTCCATTTAGGTTACTCAGTATGCATAAGTAAAAATGTTTCTGTTTATGTAACAGCCACAATGCTTGCAAGTATTACACAAATTTGTATCTTTTGTTTTCTAAGATGGAAATTTTACAGTGCGTGTAGTCTCAGCAATCCCATCTATCAGTTGAAAACAAAGCATGATTCATTAACAGGTTCCTATCTGTTTGTAAAATACTAAGGCAATTAAAGATGAGTTGGTATTCTTCAAGAGAAGATTTTACAGCTAAATATAAAATACAAGCCAGGCAGTGACTGGCATCATTTCTATCAACAGTTCTACTGGAATGACAATTTAGCAGCTTTCACATGCAAATATACATACATTAAAATGATTTCAGAAGGATTATAATAAGCAGCTTAATAAATATCTTTTCCTAAGCCCAGTCTTTTCACTCACTCAGAACTCTTATAAGAAGATAATTCTGAACTTGTTTTTTTTTAATTTTGAAGAAACGTCAGTAACATTTCATTGAGAGGATTCTAAACTGGGAGGTATCAGAGGGGTAGCCGTGTTAGTCTGAATCTGCAAAAGCGACGAGGAGTCCTGTCGCACCTTATAGACTAACAGATTTATTGGAACTTTCGCATAAGCTTTCACATAATCTCATCAGTCTAACAAAGTGGATCTTTGCCCATGAAAGCTTATGCTCCAATAAATCTGTTAGTCTATAATGTGCCACAGGACTCCTCATAGCTTGAAGTGTCAGGCTACGTCAACACTGCAGGCTACTTGTGCAAGAACTGTTTTCACAAGAGCGCATCCACAATGCCATGTGTTTTTGCACAAGAGAGATGCTTTTGCGCATGAGCATCCATGGCAGTACGGATGCTCTCTTGCGCAAGAAAGCTCTGATGGCTATTTTAGCCATAGGGGTTTCTTGCACAAGAAATTCATGTTTCCTGTCTACGCTACCTTCTTGAGGAAGAGCTCGTCTTGAGCAAGAGTGCTTATTTCTCGTGGGGAGAGGAATAACTCTTCTGGAAGGGTTTTCTTCAAATTTTAAAATGTTATAATTTAAAGACATTTTTATTTTTACAAGATCATAATACAACAGGTATACAACTGATATACTAATATTAACATAACCAGAATGTAAATAATTTCTGTGTAATATCTCCATTTTATAAGTAGCATAATTGATTGGTCATCCAGGAATATATAACTTTAAAAAGTTTTATTTTATTAAAAAACTTAAGTTTTTTATTGCTTTATAATAAGTGCCTATGCTTGTAGGAGATATGTTTTGACTGGCATTAGGAGACAC